>NC_090822.1:72177667-72397667 GCF_000390325.3 Nicotiana tomentosiformis | reverse complement strand
TCTGATTCCTACAGAGCTATCAGCCTGGTATATTTATCAGAAATCCTTTCTTATCAGCCCAAGTCCTTTGGATATCTGAATTCAGAAATGTCGCAAAGAACTGTTATTGGTGATGAAATAAGATTTCTGGCATTAGATGATTTAATGTATCTTATTTTTGCCCCATAATTTTAGTTGAAGTCACTGCTTAAGTAGAACATGCTAATTTAGGAACTATAAAGAGGAAAACATTGGCTCTGCTTTTCTTTTTCTCTGATTTCTAGATTAGTTCAGATACCTTCTTGATTAAGGTCTGTTATTCTTGTTTGTCTTTTATTTTGCAGCTCCTTATAAGTAAGCTGGCTCACAAAATAACATCTGAGCTGTCACGCCAAACAGACAACATACCACTAGAGCAATCCTTGATTTTTGGCAACACTTTTCTGCCATAGATCGATAATTTCGGCCATTATTTTTTACCTCCATGATCCATAAAAATGAACCTGTTTATGAATCTCTGCTGAAGGACAAATATATTTGCTAACTGTCACTTAGTTTTGTCTACTTTCTCTAATTGAAACAAAGGCAAAACTGCAATAACATACATTTGCTGACTAACAGTTCTCAGGCTTTGTTTACTCTCTTAAATTGAAAATGTAAAACTGTTTTATCTCAAGACTTTCACTTGTCATAGTTGAGATGCACCTTGTGTCAATCAATTCCTTTGTATCACTTAGGAGTTCTATGTGGATTTTGGACTTTCAGATCTGGTAAAGTGGTAGGGGAGCACAAATCAGCTGGCCTCACTGAATCATGTTTTATTTTTATATTTGTTCGTTCATATCCAATGGATTTTAACTTAGTTGGTCTCTTCTAATTTATTTTTATTTTTTAAATTTTTTAGATTTTAGATCCAGATGAGTTTACCTAGTGTTCTTTGATATTAAAAATGAATTTGGCTGAAAAGTTAGTTGACTTACAATGAGAATGCATTCTGAATAGGAATTTTTGGCCTGTTTGGAAAGCCACCATGTAATTAGATTTGGGTATAATTGGGTGTAATTACACAGTTTTGGCATGTTTGTAATTGGGTGTAATTGAGGTGGTGTAATTACAGTCTCCAATCCTTAAGGTGGCTGAGAATTACATGGTGTAATTACATGGTTATTTTTTTAATCTCTTTTCTTTGCTTTCTAATTTACTTTTTCGTTCTATTCTTTTTTCTTTCTACTTTATTTTTATTTTAACTTTTCAAATTCTTTTTTTTTCCAAATATTATTCTTTTTATATTATTTATCTTTTATTTCCTTATTTCTCATTTCCCAACCTTTACTTCACGTGTTTCTACATGATTTCTTATATTTTATTCCTTTCTTAAATATTTTTTTTTATATTACACTTGGCTATGTTATTAGTTTAATATTTTTTAAAAGTTATACCTCGTAATCTTAGATAAATAAGTCATCGACAAATTTGACTTATAATGAGTGATGTCTTTAAAGTTGAACTTTGTTATTGGATGAGGTTATATGCAAATTTAACTATTTTAAAATGATAGATTATTTTTTAATATATAAATAATATTCTCATTTTTCAACCTTTATATTTTATAATTCCATGTAGTTGCTCATATTGTTTTTTCTTTTTTTTTCTTCATTTAGCATAATTGTGTTATTATTCTAGCTTTGAAACTACACCTCCTAATATTAGAAATAATGAATCATTAATAAATTTGGCATATAATAAGTGATGTCATAAATTAGAATATCACTGTTGAATGAGGTTATAGACTTATGTTTTCCTTTTTTTTTTGAATTATATTTACTTAAATTATGTTGAAACTTATTTTATGTTATGTTGTAATTTTACAATAGAGTATTATGTTAATTTTTTATTGGATTTTGAATTTATGTAATATTTTCGGTTTTATTTTATTTGGTTTAGTAGTGTTGACTTATTAATTAAGATTGCATACCATTCATTTTTTGGTTGGAATTGATATGACATTATATTTATAAATATTAATCTTTTTATCAAGCATACAATCCATGATGTTCTTACATAATATGTACTTTTAGTTTTTATAATTAATTAAAGTAAAATATTATTAATTTGAAAATACATGTCAATTAATATATTTTCAAGAAATAATATATACCTTAAATGCCAGATTAAATATCAAGACATATTTTGTTTTAATTTTTAATTTTTGATAATTAAATTTATATTTAAAATTTAATATAACTGTGTAATTACACATGTGCAACCAAACAGTACACTTATAATTACACTATAATTATATTATGACAAACAAACATGTCGTTGTAATTACAATACTGTGTAATTACTAGGCTGTGTAATTACTACCATAGTAATTACATAAATTCCAATTACCTGGCGGTTTTCCAGACAGACCCTTAAAGAAGAATTAACTCTAGGTTGTCTGCATTGACAATTTGATTATATATAGGTGACAATTTGATTATATATAGGGTTTTGCTAACCTACTACAAAACGTGGTTGTAGTAGGTTAGCAATGTATGCATATTTGGTTTTCCTAAAATACCCTTATTATTTGTTGCCACCACATTAAATTTAAGGATTTTTTTGTCCATTCACCAAAATTCCACCCTTTCATCCCTCCATTTCCCACTCTGAGATTGTTCTGGCAGGAAACAAATATCACATACCTCATTTTCCATAAAATACAAATCCTACCTTATCCTTAGAATACTTGTTGCTGTCAAAATTTCAGGATTAAAAAGAGTACTCAAAAATTAGGGGGGCATTCCGAGAATCGAACTCGGGACCTCTCGCACCCAAAGCGAGAATCATACCACTAGACCAAATGCCCAGCTGTTGATGATCCCTCAGTTACAATCTGAATGATAGCTGGAAGTTTCTCATTTTGTTGTCTAGAAGAATGACAATTTTTTTGTGAGAAATCATCAGAGATTATTATACAAAGCCGAGTATACAAATTTACAGTAGTTACAAAGACATAACCAACAAATTGACCTACAAATTGCTAAAAAAAACTTTTCATAAGTAAAGAAGGGAAGTGGGAATGAACTGCAAGAAGTGCAAAACCAGCCCATCTTACTTGCTCAAACCTGCCACATTTATACCTATAGAAGTTTAATTCATTAAATAGGGCATTGAGTAGGTATTCTTTTAGATGCATGTTGTGTTACCTTGTATCTGCACTGCTTATGTAAAGTAAAATTTCTATTTAAAAAAGAAGAAACGACAGAGGCTTTTTGATTTGTCAGATCTTAAGACTAATGTTCTTTTAATAAAATGGGGCATCCCGAGAATCGAACTCGGGACCTCTCGCACCCAAAGCGAGAATCATACCACTAGACCAAATTCCCAGCTGTTGAAGAATGTTATTTTGATTCATGATTAATGTGTTGTTCGGACAAGAGTGGGTTGCTCTAGTGGTGAGCACCCTCCACTTCCAACCAAGAGGTTGTGAGTTCGAGTCACCCCAAGAGCAAGGTGGGGAGTTCTTGGAGGGAGGGAGTCGAGGGTCTATCGGAAACAGCCTCTCTACCCCAGGGTAGGGATAAGGTTTGCAGACAAACTACCCTCCCCAGACCCCACTAGTGGGATTATACTGGGTTGTTGTTGTTGTTTGATCAATGTGTTCTCTGTGTCAGCACTAACCTGATTATATATCATATCATTCCTTGCAAATATAAAATCCTTAGACTCCTCATTTCTGGTCTTTGATCTGCATTTGCTTATTGGAAGATTTTTGAGGAATTCTGTTTACTCTCATTAGGATATTATCATTTGTCACTAGATAAAACAGAGAAATACGAAACTCTTCTGCTTTTTGCAGCCTTTCCTCGATGTTCACTTTCTCTGATTCGTATAGAGCTATCAGCCTGGTGCATTTTATTAGATTATCATATCTTATCATAATGAGTCCTTCGGATATCTGAATTCTGACATGTCACAGAGGACTGTAATCGGGTGATGAAATAAGATTTCTGACATTAGATGGTTTAACACGTCATATTGAGTTGAAGTCATTAAAGTGTAAAACACTAACTTTGGGAATGATTAAAAGGAAATCATTGGCTTTGCTTTTGGTTTTCTCTGATTCTAGATTATTTCAGATGCCTTCTTGATTAATCTAGTGCGTTCTTGTTTGTGTTCTATTCCGCAGATCGTTATAAGTAAGTTGGCTCAAAAAACAACATGAACCTTGTGATGTTCATGCTTCATTGCTTAGGTAAAAATGAATGAAATGATTCATCAACTGGGGTTATTAATCCACGCGGGAAACTCAGTGAGCTCTTACGTCAAACAGACAGCATACTAGAGCAATCCTTGAGTTTTGGTAACAATTTTCTGTCATTGATCAATAATTTCGGCTATCATTGTTGACCTCCATGTTCCTTAAAAATGAACCTTGTTTATGAGTCTTTGCTGAAGGACAGGTATATTTACTGATTGTCACTTACTCAATTTTGCCTACTTTCTCTATTTGAAAACAAAGGCAGAACTGGAATGACATACATTTGCTGTTTTATCACTTCTCTCTCTTTCCTTTTTTTTTTTTTTTTTTTTTTCGCTCTCTAAAATTGAAAAAAAAATGCAAAACTGTTTTTTCTCAAGGCTTTAACTGAATAGAGGGTGAGTCCTCAGCAACGGGAACTATTTTACTCCTGATTAGAGTTGAAAAAATTGGAGAGCTCTTGCCCCGAATAGACAATCATATCACCACATAAATGCTCCCTCTTTTGTTCTGGTGTAAACCTTTCTGCCACTAGTAAATGATATACTAGTTTCAGTTATCATTGTCGACTTCCTTGACCTCTATATGAACCTTTTAAGAGAACAATGATTTATCTTGTCGAATGAAAAACATTTTTACTACTTGGTCAAAATAATGGAATGCAATACTCCAGCAAGTCTATACTTCTGCTTATGATAGTGGGGATGCTTGCGTTAAATTTGGTTTACTTTCATATCTAGGCCCCTCCTGGAACTTCTACATGAATAATCAGATAATCTGGTTAGTGATAAATATGAGAGGTTGAGCAGAATTTGCAAATTATTTTTGGCATTTCCTTCCATCTGTATAAACCTTAGTTGACA
This sequence comes from Nicotiana tomentosiformis, assembly GCF_000390325.3. NCBI lineage: Eukaryota > Viridiplantae > Streptophyta > Magnoliopsida > Solanales > Solanaceae > Nicotiana > Nicotiana tomentosiformis. The sequence goes on along the minus strand of NC_090822.1, from coordinate 72,392,576 downwards.
ACATTACCCACTAGTCGTGCTAGTGGGAGGAGATAGCCTGCATGTTTCCGCTGAAATAGTGGGCGTATGCTAAGCTATTAATCTTAAAAAAAGAAGAAGAGACATGTGATCCTGCCATTTGGTTTTCTTAATTTGAACAGGACGAATCTTGGCATGTTGTAGTATTAATATATGACTGAGTGCTCATTTGACTACAACAACAACAATCCAGTATAATTTCACTAGTAGGGTCTGGGAAGGATAGTGTGTACGCAGACTTTACCCCTATCCGGGGAAGCGGTTTCCTCCCTCCAAAAACTCCCTACCTTACTTTTGGGGTGACTCGAACTCACAACATCTTGGTTGGAGGTGGAGGGTGCTCATTACTAAACAATCCACTCTCGTCGGAGTGCTCATTTGACTAGAGATCATAATAAAGAACTCTCAAAGTCTAGCATTCAGTACAGTACATTACGTATTTGACAGAGCAGAGTTAGGTCTCTGAACTATGCTAGATGTTGTCTGCGTAAAATATTCAATGAAGGAAATAAATTAAATTGTCTTCACGTGACTCTTTGAGCCCCAAGATGTACTGTATTACTGTTTGAATGGCAACACCACAAATACAATACGGCAATTTTCAGAACATCAATCTCAGTGTGGATTCTCTACCAAAATAATTTAGTAACAAAAACCTAACGTATTCCTTGAACAGGCACATCCAAAGGTTGCCACCATAAATAAACATTTCTTTATGAAATCCAAAGGTCACCATAATGAAACGTTCCCTCCCTTGCATTTTAATAATATAAAAGAAACTGACAAGTCACAGTTAACGTTGCCCACTCTCTCCCGTTCCCAATATTTGCCCTCTCTCTTCTCAAAGGATTTGATGTTGGGTTATTTCCTCGAGTCCGAAACCCAAATAGTATCTAATTAGACTCAAGCGAATAAATTATGGTGAAAAAAAAAAAGAGGAACAAAAATAGGTATAACGCATTAATTAAATGCGCTATGCCCATTTTTTAACGTCCAACTCCCTCTTTCTTTCTTTTTGAAATACATATGCCACATGCAAAGCAAATAAAGGAAATTTAATGTATGGAAAGACAAGCAGATTGTTGGGTGGTGTAAACTAGATTTAAAATTGGTTTTGGCCTTGAAGTCCTAGGTTCGATACCAACTACCAACAAAATTTTGATTTTCTATTTCTTTTTTTTTTCTTTTCATTATTTGGTTTAAGTATTTAGATACAAATACTTTTATATTTATAATTACTTTTCAATGTAATTAAAATAATTTAATATTTATTAGAAAATTATGATTTTTGAATTCATTCAAAGTAAAAAAAAAAGAAGATAAGCCATTTATTATTTATTAAAATAATCTATCGATATTTGTAATAGTTGTTATTTTATATTATATTCAAAACAAAATTACTTTTTTGTCTTTTATTTTCAAATTAGAATTATGAGTTTTATTTTATAGTTAAAATTTCCATAAGAGAATAATATATACTTTTAATCTATTGCTTGAATTATTTTTATTTTTTAATATTTTTATTTTTTAATTTAATTATTAAAATTTTAGTTATATTTACACTATATGAATTTTATTATTCGAAATTCTAATTATAAATCTTATAATTTTCTTATTATTAAATTTAAACTAATTATAACCATTTAGTCTTTAAAATTATAATCCAAGAATTATTATTAGCTAAGTAATGGATTATGATTTTCATATTCTTATCAGGACACTTAATTAAATGATTGTTCATAAACTAAATGGTTATAATACAGTTTAGTTTATGAAAATGTAGTTTAGAAAAATTAATTAAATGGTTGTTCATAAATTAAATGGTTATAACCAGTTTAGTTTAGGAAATTCTTATTAGGAAAAATTTAGTCTACGAGCAACCATTTAATTAGTTTTCCTAATAAGAATATAAAAATATATTTCATTACTTAGCTAATAATAATCCTAATTGATTATAATTTTAAAAATTAAATGGTTATAATCAGTTTATGTTTAATAATAAGAAGAACCATATTCTTATTTAAAATTTTTTAATGGATAATACAATTACAATAGTGTAACGACCCGGCCAGTCGTTTTAAAAGTCGTAGCCCCGTTTCCCCATTTATTGCTCATTCTGTACTTTATAACTGCTATGTGACTTGCCGGGGTAATTGGTTCGAGTCCGATGAGGTTTTTAGAATGAATTGGAACACTTAGTTTCAAAGTTTAAAACTTAAGTTGAAAAAGTTGGCCGGATGTCGACCTATGTGTAAATGACCCCGAAATGGAATTTTGATGATTTCAACAGCTCTGTATGGTGATTTTGGACTTAGGAGAGTGTCCGAAATTTTATTTGAAAGTCCGTAGTTAAATTATGCTTGAAATGGCTAAAATAGGAATTTATGTTTTGAAGTTTGACCAGGGAGTTGACTTTTTGATATCGGGGTCGGAATCTAGTTCCGAAAATTTTTATAGCTCCGTTATGTCATTTATGACTTGTACACAAAATTTGAGGTCAATCAGACTTGATTTGATAGGGTTCGGCATCGAATGTGAAAGTTGGAAATTCTTAAGTTTCATTAAGCTTGAATTGCGGTGTGATTTGTGTTTTTAGCATTATTTGATGTGATTTGAGGATTCGACTAAGTCCGTATGATGTTTTAGGACTTGTTGGTGTATTTGGTTGAGGTCCCGAGAGCCTCGGGTGAGTTTCGGAAGGTTAACGGATCATTTTCGGATTTGGGAAACAACTGAAGGATTTCTGGTGTCCAGCTCTGGTTTCCTTCTTCGCGTTCGCGAGAGAGGTCTCGCGTTCGCGAAGGGGAATTGGGGCATGCGAGAAATTTCTCTTCGCGTTCGCGAAGAAGGGACCGCGTTCGCGAAGGGGTGATGGTAGTGTTCATCGCGAACATGTGAAGGCGTTCGCGTAGAAGGGCGAGGTCAGGCTGGGGTATTGGACATTAAAGCTTCGCGTTCGAGAAGGAGGAATCGCGTTCGCGAAGGCCAAGTTTGGTAAGGCATCGCGTTCGCGAGAGGACCTTCGCGTTCGCGAAGAGGAAAGTTGGGCAGCACATATTTGTGCTTCGCGAACGCGAGGCACTGACTGCGTTCGCGAAGAAGAAACCACTGGACAAAATGTTTAAGTTCTGAAAAATGGGACTTCGTCCCATTGTATATTTTTTACCAAATTGGAGCTCGGGAAGATGCGATTTTCGGGATATTTTCAAGAAAAACATCGGGGTAAGTGTTCTTAACTAAATTTTGGTTAGATTACCTAAATCTATCGTTGTTCTTAACATTTAATTGGTGATTTAAGTTGGAAAAATTTAAAAACTCTCTTGGATAGATTTGAGGATTTGAGGGTCGAATTGTTATTGGAATTTAGTCATTTTGGTATGGTTAGACTCGTAGTTGAATAGGCGTTCATATTTCGTAACTTTCGCCGAATTCCGAGACGTGAGCCCCACATACGAGTTTTGAGTTAATTTTGAATTTTATTGAAAAATATAGTATTTTCTTATGAAATTGATTCCTATAATTTTTGTTGACTGTATCGAACTATTTTGGCTAGATTCGAGCCATTCAGAGTTGAATAATCGAGGAAAAGGCCTACTAGTGAATTAAATCGGAGCAAGTCGAGGTAAGTGACTTGTCTAACCTTGTGTGGGAAAAATTTCTCCTAGGATTGGTATTGATGTGATAATTATAATGTATTAAAAGTCGTGTACACGAGGTGACGAGTGTGTATACGGGCTAAATGTGGAAGATTATATTTTTAAATTGTATAGATCACTGTTGCATATTAATTAAATTATTTTATTTTGTTATATTCTTCATCATTGATCTGATTTTTATACTTTAAATTTGCTTGACCTTTTTCTGCTAATTGTTTTACCTGTCTAGTTGAAACTTGGTTTCTTTTATTCTGTGCATTATTTGAAGGTTGAATTTCTTTAATTTAAATATTATTAATATAAAGTATTTGATATTTTAAATTTGGTACGGAGGCAACGTATTAAAATTTTTGAAATATTATTTTTGCTGAGTTATTTATTCCCGAATATTTTGTGAGATTTTTGTACTCATTGTGATGGACCCGTGAGCTCTTTATTATGGAAAATATTGTTGTTGATTTATTTTGGCAAGAGCCGCGAGCTCTTTATTATGGAAAATATTGTTGTTGATTTATTTTGGCATGAGCCGTGAGCTCTTTATTATGAAAAAATATTGTTGTCGACTTATTTTGGCAAGTTAAAATATTTGGGCACTTGAAGTGCAATTTGTGATATATTGTGATATTGATACGCATGCGGTGGTATAAGGTCTGGGTGTTGAAACGCATGCGGTGAGATAAGGGTGGCTAGTAGAGGAACTACTAGAAGTCATGCGGTGTGATAAGGGTGGCTAAAACGCGGGATGCTATTTCGAAAAAACTATTTTCTTTAAAATTGATTGTGAAGGCTCCCGTAGTGATATAAGAAAATGAGACAGTGTGAATTTATTTATGATTTGGGACTACGAGGCGGTACCTCGGCAGTGCCCTTGTTGATATTTATTTATGGACGCAGTTGCCTTTGATTATTGTTGCGATTTTTTTAAAGTTGAAAATTTCTGTTTTGTTTCCGCGAGGTATTGTTTGCCCTTATTTTGTGTAATTAAATGGTGACATACTACTTGATTCATTTCCTGACTTGACCTCGTCACTATTCTACCGAGGTTAGGCTTGGCACTTATTGGGTACCGCTGTGATGTACTCATACTACGCTTCTTCACATCTTTTTGTGCAGTTCCAGGTATATCCTACCAGCCCAGACATCAGTACACTACCTTTGTATAGAGACTTCGAGTTATATCTGCCAGCATCCGCAGACTCCAGAGTCCCCTTTTATCTTTATTATGTTGCTTCCTTATTTTCTTTAGACTCTGATATATAGAGACATTGGGGATAAATTCTTAGAAGCTTGTGACTTATTTCACCAGGTTTTGGGAATTTCTTTATATACTGAGAAGTTGAGATTTTAAAAGTTTTTAAATGTTATTTTGATTATTCCGCATATTGTTAGGCTTACCTAGTCTTAGAGATTAAGTGCCATCATGACATCCTACAGAGGGAAATTTGGGGTCGTGACAAGTTGGTATCAGAGATCTAGGTTCATAGGTGTTATGAGTCACAAACAGGTTCAGTAGAGTCTCGCGGATCGGTACAGACACGTCTGTACTTATCTTCGGGAGGCTATGAAACTATTAGGGAAATATTCACTTTTTTGATTCCTTATCGTGCGCATTTGTTGACTTCAAAATTTTAAACCATTGACTTTCTATTCTGTCACAGTTAGTGAGGGCACGCACAACTGGATCCGATGATCGGACACCCGCGCCCCCTGCTGGAGCCGCAAGAGGCCGGGGTCGGGGCAGAGGCCGTGCCAGAGGCCGAGGAAGACCATGTGCTGCAGCCAGAGCACCCGCACGAGCTGCTGCAGAGGAACCACAAGTAGATCCAATTGGAGAACATGCACCTGAGACGCCTGTTACTACTCCTGCACTTCAGGAGACTTTTGCCCAATTTCTGAGCATGTTTGGCACTCTAGCTCAGGCAGGGTTAATTCCACTTGCTCCTGCCACATCTCAGGTTGGGGGAGGAGTACAGACTCCCGTCGCCCGTACCCCAGAGCCACGGGCCCAAGTTGACCATGCCCCAGAGGTTATACCAGTGCAACCAGTTATCCCAGTTCGGCCTGAGGTTAGGACAACAGTTTCAGAGGGGGAGCAGCTCAGGCTCGAGAGGTACAAGAAGTACCACCCTCCCACTTTCAGCGGTTTGGCTTCAGAGTATGCTTAGGGTTTTCTTGAGGAATGTCACTGTATCTTCTGTACCATGGGTATTATGGATTCCAGCGGGTGTTTCTTTCACGACATTTCAGCTTATATGAAAGGCCTACCAGTGGTGGCGGGCATATGAGTTGGATAGTCCGGTTGAGGCAGCTTCACTCACTTGGACTCAATTCTCAGATATGTTCTTTAGGGAGTATGTTCCTCAGAGTCTTAGAGATGCATGGCACGCAGAGTTTGAGTAGCTGCGCTAGGGTTCTATGACCGTATCAGAATATGCGATCTGATTCAGGGATTTAGCTAGGCATGCACCAGCCTTGGTTGCTCCTGTTCGAGAGCGGGTCAGCCGATTTATTGAGGGGCTCCACCCTAGTATCAGATTCAGTATGGCTCCAGAATTGGAGATGGACATCACATACCAACATGTGGTGTCAATTGCTAGGAGATTGGAGGGTATGCGGACTCGGGAGAGAGAAGAGAGGGAATCTACGAGACCCCGAGAGTCTGGCACATATAATAATTCCCGTGCCCCAATTGCAGCCCGTCATGGTAGAGGCTATGTGAGCCGTCCTATTCATTCAGCACTTTCAGCTTCCAGCGGTATTCCGGCTACTCCCAGACCTCAGGTTCCATATTATGCACCGCTAGTGTCTACAATACCTCCTGTACGGGGTGCTTTCAGCGGGCAGTCTAGTCGATCAGGCCCGAGCCAGTTCCAGCAGCCACGTCCTCTGAGGGCTTGTTTTGAGTGTGGTGACACTCGTCATATCATGAAGGATTGCCCCAGACATAGGAGGGGTGTACCTCCACAGATTTCTCAGCCCCACCAGCCCTTCATCAAGCCTTTAACCATTGCACCGCCCAGCACTCATCGTCACTTTTTGTACATTAACTTCTCTTTATATGCGTTTCTTGCGCCATGTGTATTTCAAAAAGAAAGAAAGAGGGAGATGGACGGTAATGAGACATAGCGCATTTCATTAATGCATTATACCTATTTTGTTCTCTTTTTTTTTCGCCATAGTTTGGTCGCTTGAGTCTAATTAGACACTATTTGGGTTCCGAACTCTTATTTCCTTTATATGCTTTGGATTTTATTTTTTATTTTTTATTTTATTGAAGGGTGTTTGTGGATGAGTCGAATATGGAAACCAGTGTCAACATAATTAGTTCCAAGTAATTCTGCTATTTCTTCCACAATTTCTTTCTTGCTGGATTTTCTTTTTTGCTGCAAAGAGGATCAACAAATTTAAGTTGAGAAAAAGGTAAAAAAATTGTTATTATCTATCGTCAGACACAGAGACTAAGTCAGTGTATAAGCAATGGTGCAGGTACATTCACTGTCTAAGACTCCAACTACATACATACGCCAATAGAAATTTCCTAAAAAAAACAATATGTACATGTAGGTGTAGAAAGGGTCTTTACATCCTGAATCCGATAAACATACACTAATACGTGCAATCTTATGCTTTTGGCACTATGTTAAATATTTGTTGTAAATCTGTGTTAACTTCCAACTGAACAATGTTTTATTAGCAGAGAACCAATCAAAATTAGAACTCTACCATTAAGTTACATTTTAAAACAGGTATAAGCATAATACTTTCGTCTGCATCCTTCTCTTTCTCATAGGGAAGTGCTCAGTTTATATGTTTTAGAGAATTTGTTAGTGGCCTTGCTTAGTTTAAACATACAGTGTCTGATCTCTCTTACTCTAAAGCTAATTTTCAAATCTTGCTATGGGACTTTTATCAATGAGTAATTTTTTCTATCTCAAAAATGTTTAATTTCTAATAAGCATTTTGGAATAGGACACGAAGCTCTTTGAAGAATACAAAGTAGGGATGTTTTTCAGTAATGCACAAATCTTATCAATTAAAATAACAACAACAATGACCCAGAGAAATCCCACTAGTGGGTTCTGGGGAAGGTAGTGTGTACGCAGACCTTATCCCTACCCCGAAGGAGTAAAGAGGCTGTTTTCAAAAGACCCTCGGCTCAAGAAGAAGAAAAGAGACAATATCAATATCATCAATAGAAACCATAGGAAAAATAACATCATGGAAATGAGAAAGTAGATACAAAGCAAACGCGATAGACAGTACATAGACCCGACACTATAGTAAACAAAGGAGTAGTAAGACACAACATTGCCACTAGCTGACATCGACAAAAATCCTACAAGACTAGCCTCACAAAGGTACAAAGTAAGGGAGACTCAACTACCTCCTAACCTACAACCCTAATACTCGACCTCAACAACTTTCTATCAAGAGTCATGTCCTCGAAAATCAGAAGCCTCGTCATATCCTGCCTGATCACCTCTCCCCAATACTTCTTAGGCCGTCCTCTACCTATTCTCGTGCCCTCCAAAGCCAGCCGCTCACACCTCCTTACCGTAGCATATGGGCTTCTCCTTTGTACGTGTCCGAACCATCCGACCCTCGCTTCCCGCATCTTGTCATCAATGGGAGCCACGCCTACCTTCTCCCAAATATCTTCATTCCTAATCTTATCCATCCTAGTGTGACCGCACATCCACCTCAACATCCTTATTTATGCTACTTTTATCTTCTGGATATGTGAGTTCTTAACAAGCCAACACTCAATCCCATACATCATGGCCGGTCTAACCACCGCTTTGTAAAACTTTCCTTTGAATATCGGCGACACTCTCTTATCACACAAGACTCAGATGCTAACCTCCACTTCATCTATCTCACCCCAATACGGTGTGTGACATCCTCATCAATCTCTCCTCCCCTCTGGATAACCGACCCAAGGTACTTGAAATTGCCACTACTTAGTATGACTTGTGATTCAAGCCTCACTTCCACGCCCACTTTCCTCGGTTTAGTGCTGAACTTACACTCTAGGTATTCCGTCTTCGTCCTGCTCAGCTTGAAACCCTTAGACTCAAGGGCCTGTCTCTAGACCTCCAACCTCTCGTTAACACTGGTTTGTGACTCATCAATCAGAACTATGTCATCGGCGAATAACATACACCATGGCACCTCCCCTTGAATATGGTGTGTTAACGCGTCCATCACCAGGTCAAACAAGAACGGGCTGAGCGCAGAACCTTGGTGTAACCCCATAACAACTGGAAACTGCTCAGAGTCACCTCCTACCATCCTAACCCGAGTCTTAGCCCCATCATACATGTTCTTTATTGCCCAAATATAGGGAGCCGACACGACTTTTGCCTCTAAGCATCTCCAAAGAACTTCTCTAGGAACCTTGTCATACGCTTTCTCTAAATCAATAACCACCATGTGCAGATCCTTCTTCCTCTCCCTGTACTATTCCACCAACCTCCTAATAAGGTGTATAGATTCCGTAGTAGAACGACCCGGCATGAACCCAAACTGGTTGTCGGATATAGACACTGTTCTCCTCACCCTCGCTTCAACCACCCTCTCCCAAACTTTCATGATATGACTCAGTAATTTGATATCCCTATAATTGTTACAACTCTGGATATCACCTTTGTTCTTATACAACGGAACCACCGTACTCCACCTCCACTCTTCCGGCATCCTCTTCATCCTAAAAATAACGTTAAACAGCCCAGTCAGTCACTCCAAGCTTGCTTTGCCTACACACTTCCAAAATTCAATCGGAATTTCGTCTGGCCCGGTCGCTCTGCCCCTACTCATCTTACACATTAATCCAACGACCTCCTCAACATCGATGCGTCTGTAGTCCCCAAAGTTACGGTGACTCTCGGAATGCTCTAGTTCACCTAGCACAATATCCCGATCCCCTTTTTCATTTAGAAGTTCATGAAAGTAAGTCTGCCATCTCCTCTTAATCTGAGCATCTTCCATCAATACTCTACCATCGTTGTCCTTGATGCATATCACTTGGTCGAAATCCCGGGCCTTCCTCTCTCTCGTCTTCGCCAGCCAGAATAACTTCTTCTCTCCGCCTTTCCCCCCAGTTCCTCGTATATACGGCCATAGGCTGCAGCTTTAGCCTCTGTGACCGCCAGCTTAGCTTCCTTCCTAGCTACCTTATACCTCTCCATGCACGCTCTCCTCTCCTCCTCACTTGTGCTCCCTAATAATTTTAGGTTTGCTACCTTCTTCGCTTCCACTTTACCTTGGACCACTTCATTCTACCACCAATCTACTCTGTGCCTGCAGAGACGCCCGTCGAGATCTCTAACACCTCTCTCGCCACCTCCTTTATACAATCTATTGTCGTCGACTACATAATGCTCGCGTCACCACTGTTCCTCCAGGATCCCATAGACGACAATTGCCCCTCCAACTCCTGGGCTTTATCCTTAGTCAAGGCACCCCACCTGATTCTCGATTGTCCTCGGTCAGACCTTTTCCTTCTATTTAATATAATACTAACATCCATCACCAAGAGCCTATGTTGCATCACGAGTATCTCACCCGGAATAACCTTACAATCCTTGCACAACCCTCTGTCACATCTCCTGAGGAGGAGATAGTCAATCGTATCGTCGTCACAGCATTTTGGAAAGTAACCAAATGTTCCTCCCTCTTCGAAAAGCTAGAGTTCGCAATCACCAACCCAAAAGCCTTAGTGAAGTCCAACAACGAAGTACCTCCTCCGTTCCTCTCCCCAAAACCAAAGCCTCCATGCACCTGGCTATAGCCGCCTGCGGTCGACCCAATATGACCATTGAAATCCCCTCCTATAAATAGCCTTTCAGTAGGCGGGACTTGATGCACAATCTCATCTAACCCCTCCAAGAATCGCCGTTTAACCTCCTCATCCAGGCCCTCATGCGGGGCGTAGGTGCTAACGATGTTTAGGGTGCACTCTCCAACCACCAAATTAATAGTCATCAATCTATCATTCACCCGTCTAACCTCAACCACCGACTCTCTAAGTTCCCCATCCACCAAGATACCTACTCCATTCTTACCCTTCCGGACTCTGGAGTACCAAAGCTTATACCCGTCCACATACCTCGCCCTAGACCCTACCCACCTAGTCTCCTGGACACACGCTATATTGATCCTCCTCTTCCGGAGGATCTTTGCCAACTCTATAGACTTACCCGTCAATGTACCTACGTTCCATGACCTAATTCTCAACCTATATGTACCTTTGTTCCCCTTACCTCCTTTGCCTGCCTTCCCACCCCCTAACCTCTGCCCGACCTCCTGCCCCACCCCCCGTTCCCCCCGAGGACATGACCTCACTCGGCCATCCCAGACCACAACCATTATACCTACACAGACTAAAGAAAATCACTAACACACACTAGGCACAGACTAGAGTAAATGAAGATATATTGTAACTACATGCACGCTAATATGGTGATTAAACTAATACGACTAAGATGACATCAATTTAACTAACACAACGAAGAGAAACATGAAAACGGGAGGTACCAACTTCCGCAATTAGAACTTGGAAATTGTCTTAGTATACACGACGGTATTGCGGCCACCTTGCACGTTCACGTCCAAATCCCGCGTCGCCCCTTGCTGACAGTTACCCGGGCTGTTCTTCACTGTTTGCACATGCACGTCTCACTCGCCGCCAAAATCCACCGAACCTAACCTAAAATATATACAAAATACCACGAAGCCAAACAAAGGGGGGAGGGACTGTCACCGCTACCACTGGTGAAGTCCCAGCCGTAGCAAATAAGCACAAAGAAAAGGGAACGAAGAGAAAGAGGGAACGAAGAGGAAAGGAACAGAGAAAAGGGAGAAGGGGGGAGAAATTACCTGCAACTAAGAGTTAAAAATTAAGAATAAAATCAAGAGAGAAAAGGGTCGATATTGCTACCCGGCAAAACAGCAGTCACCGGAAGTGTTGTTGCTCTAGTAAGTACGGGAGTGGGGAAGAGGGAAAGAAGAAAGAGAAGAGAGAGAGGAAGGGGAGGTGTGAGAGATGAGGGGGGGAGGGGGCTTACCTGCTGGTGGGGGTGGTCGCTGGAGTGGGGTGGTCGCCGATTGCCTGTGAATATTTGGTCTGATTTTTTACCGTTGGGGATGGGGATGGAGTGTTTGGCAGAGAGAGGTGGTTTGGTCTGCCTGTAAATCTTATCAGTTAATGTTTACTATTTTAAAAATATTTAGTTTCTTATTCTCTTTTTGGAACAGGACACGAAATTATTGAAATAATAGGGATTATTTCCAGCAATGCACAAATCTTTGAATTCTCTATATGGCAGCTCTTAATTGGACTGTGATTTTTTTCGTTCACGGCGTAAACGATGATGTCATCATGATACACTTGGTTATCATGTTGCATAGGATGATGATAGGTAAAAAATGATCGTAAATTGGACATGCTTGGGTTTCATTTTATCAGTGAATTAAAAGGAAAGTACAAGAAAGTGAAATATTTGCTCACTTTCTACATAAGCTTTGGAGATAATCTAAAGTTTTCTATGTACTGAGGATGAAATTGTGCATCTATGTTTGTGAAAATTGTGCTTACTCTAAACTATTCCTTGGTATTTGGGGTCTCAATCCTACATAGATATAAGATTATACACAAAAAGACCAGAGTTCAAGTTGATGGTTTTAGGAACAGTGATGTTGCACTTCTCTAAGCCCAAAAACTGTTTTTATATATTTTCTCAAATTTTTGATTTTTTCCTCTTAACATAAGACAAAATCTTCAAGAAATTATTTTTCGTGTAATCTCTCCCCTCCCCTCCTCTTTCTTCCGTTTCTTTCTATTACTTGGTGCATGAAACAGTGTAACTTAATCTATTTGATATTACTCTGTGGTGCATAAAGCAGTTTAACCGAATTAATTGGTCTTGGTTAATAAAAAAATTGTCAAGTGTGCTTAATACAAGTATACAATTATTATTGCAGACGCTGCTTCTCTTTCTGAAAAAAATTATTTCACAAATATAATGAGTTCTTTTATGCAAATTCACTAGTTAAAAATATATATTACAGTTTGCATGTAAAAGTTGATTATTTTTTGGTTATTTCATGAGGTGAAGAAATTGTCCAGTTTCATTGAGTTGTATATCCATGACTTTAAGGTGTTCTATCCTAATCCTAATAGGATAAATGCCGGATGAGCTTTCTGCAGTTAATAGAACATCAATCTCAAATGTAGATTGCTTTTGGTAACTACTATTAAATACAAATCCACCCTTATCCTTTGAATACTTATTGCTGTCAGAATTTAAGGATTAAAAAGAGTTATTCAAAAACATGGGGCATCCTGCGAATTGAACTCGGGACCTCTCGCACCCGAAGCGAGAATCATACCACTAGACCAAATGCCCAGCTATTTAGTGTCCATCATAGAACATCGTAATGAACCAAAAGTTCCACATGTTTTTGTATTTGGTAGAAACAACCATTTTCTTTTGACGAATTGTCACATGCTATTAGTGAGAGCCGAGGATAGAAATTATAGTAGTGTTTACTCGAAAAATGGATAGAGTTAAATTTATACGTAATTCTAAGAATACGTGGTATAACTTGATACGAATTGAAAAGATAAGTAGAAATATATCGAATATTGACTGTAAAAAGGAATGAATACCAAACCAATTTGAGTAAAGAATGAATGATAATCGAACAATATGAATCAATGTCCAAAACCCAAAAAAGGATAATATTTGCTATATGCATATAAATCTCAATAATCTCTGGATGTGAGGGTGTCTCAATGTATTTCAATGTCCGTTTCACAAATGATAGTGACTCTTCATATAGTGGAGGAACCCTACTTTGGATATAATTAAAAATACATAGTGGAGATCCCATGATAGATTAGTTAATTAGCTTTTCCTAGATTTCCGCCGAGATTCTCTTTCCTAGTGCGGCTACAATGTCTCTTTGTCTCTTGGATCGATATCGATCTTGGTAGGTCTCGGTATTGGTCGGTCTCTGTATTGGTCGGTCTCTGGGTCTCGAGCTTGATATTGACTCGAGCTTGATCGGTCTCTAGGACTCGAGTTGGATATGGACTCGAGCTCGATATTGATTCGAGCTTGATATTAATTGGTCTCTAGGTATCGATCTCGATATTAACTCGAGCTCGGTATTGATCAGTCCCTGGATCTTAAGCTCGATAACCCAACTTCACATCACAGCTTGAAATTATAATGACGACCCTCAGTCCATCATGCTTCAATATTGACTAATTACATGAAGGGCAAATTTGGTTTTGACCGTATGCAGATAGTCCCCTCGTTTCTCGGAAAGAAGGTGGTGAGAAACGATATGATTTTTCAACCTCTGACTAGATACATACTGACGTCTGCGTCGAGCCCGCTTGTGACGTATGTGACAAACGTCCCGTCGGTCCAGTTACCAAGGCATTAAATACGCATCAGACGATGGTCGGCCACTACTAATTTTGAACCGTCACTGTGAAATCTATAAATAGCCCCCTTCTTCATCATTTCAAACTTTTACCTTCAAACATCTTCCTATTCCAATCTTCACAGTTCTTCGTCTTCCCCAAAGCTCTCTATTCCCAGGTTTTAAAATTTCTTTGCTTGTTCTTCTCAAAACACCAAATACCTTACTCTCGCTTCTTCTTTGTTCACAAAAATTTAGATGGCAAAAATATCTAAAACTGTTCCGTAGAAAGAGGCTGTTTCCTCATCTCGGCCGGCCGGCGAGAAAATAGTGGTGGAGCCAGGCCTTAAAGAACTTGTTCCTGGGGTGTGTGTTATTGATTCTGATTTTAAGGTTGAGAAACCCTCATCGGTTGCTGGTCGATGTGAGCTGGTATCGAGATATATATGCTCGATACCAAAAAACCTTCTTGATATGGTGAAAAAAGACTGCCATTGGGAAAACAAAGAGGTTGTGATACCAACATCGGAGGAGGCGATTACTACCCACATGGAAGGGTACCTTAGTGTTTGCACTTACCCTTTTACGCTGGGTCCCCCCGATCCGATAATCGTTGATTTTTGCAAGAAGTATCAGGTGACCCTCAGCCAAATTCATCCTTTTTTCTAGAGGATCGTGATACTGCTCCGTTTTTTTGTGAGCAAAATCGACGGGCTTCCCTTTACCCTCGACCACCTCATAAGATTATATAGTCCTCGGCTTTATCGAGGTAGGCTGATAAAGCTTCATCGTCGGGCCACCAAGGCATTCTCCTCGATCATAGATAAAGATAAAGATCGAGGTTGGATGGGCCGGTTTGTTCGGGTGAAGACTTCGGACCTGATCCCGGTTGAGAGTATGCCATTTCCCGAGAAATGGAATATGAAGCGTAAGTATGATCTCCTCTTAAATTTTTGTTTGTTGTTTTACTTCTTCCCCCTTTATTATTAGTATTTTTGTCGATGCAGCCTTTGCTTGGATGCCGGGTGTGGTTCCCCATCTCAAGAACTGGGACAGGAGCCTGGTTTTGACGTCAAAATATGCCGAGCGCGCATGGCACGATTTGTCAAAGGGTCGGTGGGAGGCTCGTACTCACGGTAAGCCTTCATCTTGGCTTACCGATTTGCCTATCGTTTGAGGCGACATATTTGCCCGAAGCATTAGTTTTTCTTATTTTCTCCTTTTGCAGGTCTCAAAAAGGATGCAGTTATGAGGCCTCCATCCGGTGATGAAGAAGTTTTTCCGCCTGTCTAGAAACCGACAAAGGAAAATAAGAGAAAAAGGACCTCGGGCTCCGAGGATCAAAATCCTAAGAAGAGAGTGGCCCGTAAACCCAAAGGGATCACAATCCCACTGTCTATGGATTCATTCCAGAGACTAAGGGATGAAGAAGAAGAAGAAGAAGAAGGTGATTCTGGGCTGGTGGCCCGTGCACGGGCTAGCACCGATACGCAAAATAGTCCGGTACTGGTGGGAGCTGATACCGCTCTGTCCAGGCTTGAAGAGGTCGAGGAGGAGATTCTGACTCAAGTTCCTGAGCCGAGAGCGACTGAGGATGTTTTACCTCGGGGAAAAAAGACCGTTGAAGAGGTGGTGGTTGCCAGTGCAGGAACCAAGCTTAAGTATCCCCAAGACGGAGGCTGCGCCCCGAAAAACTTACTCGGGGCAATAGATATCAGAGATGCCCCCTTGTTTCCTTCGTTTTCGCAGTCGATGATACGTGACGCTCAGGCCATGGAGGCCTATCACGGGGAAGGAGCCCATGAAGAGGAAGACCCTTTCCGTGGTTATTTTGTCGGGGTAGAAGATGTCACTGGTCTTGGTGATTCGGAGGCTCCGAAGAAGAGCTCGGGCGAGGTGAGAGTGTCATATCTTTTCAACGAAGCTCAACAAGCCCTGAATCGGGTAAGTTTATATTTTATCTTTGTCAATTTCCATACTTGTATTTTGCTTTCCTTGTATAATTCTTTTTTTCTATTCTTGTAGGCTTTTGCGCTTCATCACGAAGCATTCCTCCGATCCCGAGGGGAGCTGAGTCGGTATAAAGCCGAAGTCCGAAGTCTTACTGAGGAGAGAGATGCCTTTAAACTTCTCAGTGAGCAGAGAGAAGGAGAATCAAAGGGACTTCGGACTGAGCTAGAAGCAGCTCAGAAAGAACAAGCCGATTTGTCTGAGCAGGTAAAAAGAATCTTTGAAGTTAATGACACCGCTTCGGGCTTGATGGCTAATAGTTCGGTTCCACAGGTCCAGCAAAAGTTTGACGTGATCAGGCAACTTCGTGTTGAAGTGGACGTAGTGAGGGCGGAGGCTGAAGAGTGGAAAAAGAACATGGATCACCTTGCCTCATAAAATAAGGCCACCCGAGATCAAACGGCGTCGGCTGAGACCCAACTCCGAAGTTTGAAAGAGAAAACCTCGATGCATGCCAAGAAAGTCGAGGAGTTCTAGTCTCGGTTGGGCTCAACAATTTCTGATCGAGAGAGACTGACCACAGAACTTGCAGCGGCCAAATCGGAGGTCGAGATAGCCACTGTTAATGCTGATGCGATGGTGGCCATCTACCGGTCCGATGCCGATGCTGCTCAGGTCTGAGCAAAGGAGGTTGCTGAAACTGCTCAGGCTCGGGCAAACTGGGTTTTCGAGCATGCTAAATGCCAATCTCGAAGGGAGACTCTCTAAGAGATTCATGCTCGTGGCTTCGATCTTACAGCCGAGATCGAGAAATCTAAGGAGCTTGAAGCTGAAACGAGAGTGTTGGCTTTTCCCGATGATGATAATACCGGGAGTACGAGCGGATCTGAAAGTGAAGGGGGCCTCGAGGGCAAATATGCTGCTCCCGGAGAGGACTAAGTCCTTTAGTATTTTTTGTGTTTCTTATAAGACCGTTCTGGTCTTTTGTAGAGAAATTTAATCGAGATGTGCTGCCATTGTAAATGAATTTTTAACATCTATAAAAAACTTTTTTCCTTTTGTAGCTTTTGAATCTTTCTCCCCTTTTTTGTTAATTTATATAAATGTAAAAAAGTGCCTTAGCATGTAATAATTATTTGAAGGTCCAAGACTGAGATAGTAAGGACCAGTAGCAAGTACTGTGCTTGACCGTTTCTTATAGGTGGTCCCCGAGTGAATGTTCTAACTCTAACCGAGGCGACTCTTGGGCTTGATAATTAGATGTCAAATGAAATGATTTGCTCAAACTTGAAGCAGAGTAGCCTTTAGGTATGATATGTAGTCCTCGAGTGAGAATGGTTTGTTCGAACTCAAGTTAAGGTAGCCCCTAGGCTTTTATAGTCGAGTGAGAATGATTTCTCGAATTCGAATTAAGGTAGCCCTTAGGCTTTATAAGTAGTCCATGAGTGAGAATGGTTTGTTCGAACTCGAGTTATGGTAGCCCGTAGGCTTTTATAGTTGAGTGAGAATGATTTCTCAAATTCGAATTAAGGTAGCCCTTAGGATTTATACGTAGTCCTCGAGTAAGAATAATTTCTCAAATTCGAATTAAGGTAGCCCTTAGGCTTTATACGTAGTCCTCGAGTGAGAATGGTTTGTTCGAACTCGAGTTAAGGTAGCCCTTAGGCTTTTATAGTCGAGTGAGAATGATTTCCCGAACTCAAATAAAGGTAGCCTTTAGGCTTTATACGTAGTCCCCAATTCGGGGCAGTAGTTCGATCTCGAATTGAGGCGGCCTTTGGGTTTGATAGATAGTCCCCGAGTGAGAATGGTTGTTCGAACTCGAGTTAGAGTAGCCCTTAGGCTTTATGGTTGAGTGAGGATTTGCTCAAACCGGAATTAAGGTAGCCCTTGGGCATTTGTAGTCGAGTGAGGATTTGCTCGAACTCGAACTCGAACTCAAAGTATTGCAGCCTTTAGGCTTTGTAGTCAAATGAGAATGATTTCTCGAACTCGAAGTAATGGTAGCCCTTGGAATTTGTGGTCGAGTGAGTGTTTGCTCGAACTCGAAGTAAAAAATAGCCTTTAAGCTTTATGGTCGAGTGAGTGTTTGCTTGAACTCGAAGTATTGGTAGCCCTTGGGCTTTGTAGTCGAGTGAGAATTTGCTCAAACTCGAAGAAAAAAAAGCCCTTAGGCTTTATGGTCGAGTGAGTGTTTGCTCGAACTCGAAGTAAAACATAGCCTTTAGGCTTTATGGTCGAGTGAGTGTTTGCTCGAACTCTAAGTAAAAAACAACCTTTAGGCTTTATGGTCGAGTGAGTGTTTGCTCGAACTCGAAGTAATGGTAGCCCTTGGGCTTTGTAGTCGAGTAAGAATTTGCTCGAACTCGAAGAAAAAATAGCCTTTAGGCTTTATGCGTAATTTCGAACTTGAATCAATGTAGTCCTTGGGTTTTGTATAATTAGATCTCGTTGATTTTTCGGATGATAGTCCCCGATTTATGGGGTAATCATTCAAACTACAGTTATGGTCGGCCTTTAAGCCTGTTTGCATAATAGATCGAGAATATGGAGTAGAAGAACCTTTTTGAGGTATGATATATCTGTAAAGAAGAAATTTCTCTTTATATGTCATCATACACGTGTACATGTTTTTTGCCAGGGCTCGAGCAAACTATGCGGGCATGGTTCGTTTGACCATTTGGCCATTACAAATATTTCCTGTCGAGACCATGTTGACATGAAGTAATTTTCTTGTACCGAACTTGATATATTCGAGGGGAATGCCCCCCAGTATTCGAGGCTGATTGTAAAGAGGCCTCAGATACTGTTGAATTTCTCTAAGTTAGCACGATCAATGGTTGCCTCATTAAAAACCTCACCGAAAGACCTATTTGGGACAAAACCGGTCTAAGGAAAAAAGAGTGCAATGCGTGCTTTCAGACCTAAAGGCTTCAAATTGAAGAATCCATTCCTGTTTCTGGTCTAACACTTGCAAGGGTTAGTTTCGAAATACAAATGAACATGGGAGGGTCGTACCTTAGCACTAGTATCGCTTCAGGTGCGATACGTTCCAATTGCTCGGTAGTCATTTGCCGTTTATCATGGCGAGCTTGTAGGATCCTTTTCCGACGATTCCGAGAATCTGATATGGTCCTTCCCAGTTCGGACCCAGTTTCCCTTCATTCGAATTTCTGGTGTTGAGGGTGACTTTTCTTAGCTCCAAGTCCCCGATTTTAAAATGTCGAAGATTGGTCCTTCGATTGTAGTACCTCTCGATTCGCTATTTTTGTGCGGCCAATCGGACGAGAGCTGCTTCTCGTCTTTCGTCCAACAATTCTAGGCTCGTATTCATGGTCTTGTTATTTGACTCATTTGTTGCATATCAAAACCTGATGCTAGGTTCTCTGACCTCGGCCGGGATCAGGGCTTCGGCACCATAAACCCACGAGAATGGTGTTGCTATGGTACTGGATTTCGATGTTGTGGCGTATGCCCATAGGACCTCGGGTAGTATTTCTCTCCATTTTTCTTTGGCATCGGTCAATCTCTTCTTAAGATTTTGGATGATAGTTTTGTTGGTCGATTCAGCTTGTTCGTTCCCGCTGGGATGATACGGAGTTGATAGGATCCTTTTGATCTTGTGATCCTCGAAAAATTTAGTTACTTTACTGCCGATGAATTATTTTCCATTTTCACATACAATCTCGAATGGCATCCCGAATCGACATATGATGTGATCCCAAATGAAGTTTATCACTTCTTTTTATCTTACTTTCTCGAAAGTATGTGCTTCAACCCATTTAGAGAAATAATCAGTCATAAACAAAATAAACTGAGCCTTACCTGGGGCCGATGGGAGGGGGCCAACGATGTCCATTTCTCATTTCGTGAAAGGCCATGGAGATAGGACCGAGTGGAGTAGATCCCAGGTTGATGAATCATGGGCGCATGTCTTTGGCATTTGTAGTATTTTCGAACGAACTCCCTTGTATCTTTGCCCATATCGGTCCAATAATACCCTGCTCTGATTACTTTGTGGACCAGCGAATCGGTACCAGAATAATTTCCACAAGTGTCCTCGTGAATTTCCCGTAGGATGTAATCGGTATCTCCCGGTCCTAAACATATTTCCAATGGTCCATCGAATGTCCTTCTAAATAGCGTTCCATCTTCGGACAGGGTGAATCGTGCTGCCTTTGTGCACATAGCTCTCGATTCCTTCAGATCCGATGGAACCTTCCCGTTCTTAAAGTAATCTATGCATTTGTTTCTCCAATCCCAGGTTAAACTTGTGGAATTTATCTCGGCGTGACCTTCTTCGATTATCGATCTCATGAGTTGTACGACAGTCCCCAAGTTGAGTTCGTCATCTTCGACTGATGAACCTAAGTTTGCAAGAGCATCGGCATCGCTGTTCTGTTCTCGGGGTACATGTTGCAAAGTCCATTCCTTAAATCGACGTAAAGTAACCTGTAGTTTATTCAAGTACCTTTACATTCGGTCTTCTCGGACTTCTAAAGTCCCATTAACTTGGTTTACCATGAGAAGAGGATCACACTTAGCTTCTACGACTTCCGCTCCCAAGATCCTACCTAGTTCGAGACCTGCAATCACGGCCTTATACGTGACCTCATTGTTAGTCAATTTTGTAGTTCTGATAGACTGTCTAACTACATTACCTGTGGGTGATTTTAGTACAATGCCTAGTCCGGACCCCTTCGCATTCGAGGCACCATCCATAAAGAGGGTCCAGACTCCCGAAGAGGTACCCGATTTTATCAGTAGCTCTTTTTCAATATCGGGTATGAAGGCTGGCGAAAAGTCAGCCACGAAGTCCGCCAAGATTTGAGATTTGATAGCGGTTCGGGGTCGATTCTCAATATCATACCCGCCAATTTCTATGGCCTATTTGGACAATCGACCCGAAAGCTTGGGTTTGTGCAAAATATTTCGAGGAGGATAAGTTGTTACAACATGTATCAGATGACACTGGAAATATGGTTTTAGTTTCCTAGAGACGCTTATTAAAACAAGCGCTAACTTTTCTAAGTGTGGATATCTAGTTTCAGCCTCGCTTAAGATCCGACTGACATAATAAACAGGGAATTGCGTACCTCGTTCTTCTCGAACCAGAACTCCACTTACCGCTATCTACAAGACAGCTAAGTACATGTAAAGCAGTTCGCCCACTTTCGGGGTATGAAGCAGCAGCGGGCTTGATAAATACCGCTTTAGTTCTTCCAAAGCCTGTTGGCATTTTTCGGAGTCCATGCAAAATTGCTTTTCTTCTTCAGCAGTGAGAAAAATCGGTGGCTCCTATCTGAAGATCTCGAAATGAATCGTCCTAGGGCGGCTATCTGCCCCGTTAGCCTCTGCACGGCCTTTATATTATCTACTACCGTGACGTCCTCGATATATTTGATTTTATTGGGGTTGATCTCGCCTGGATACCATGAAACCAAGAAACTTGCCCGAGCCAACCCCGAATGCACATTTTTCGGGGTTGAGTTTCATATTGTACACCCTTAGTATGTCGAAAGTTTCCTGTAATTGCTTTAAATGGTTCTCTGCTCGCAAGGACTTAACTAACATGTCATCAATATAAACTTCCATTGAATTTCCTATTTGTTTTTTGAACATTCGATTTACTAGGCATTGATAAGTTGCACCAGTAATTTTTAAACCGAATGGCATCATGTTATAATAGTAGGTACCGTACTTAGTGATAAATGAGGTCTTTTCCTATTCTTCCGGGTTCATCTGTATCTGGTTGTACCCGGAGTAGGCATCGAAAAAACTGAGAGTCTCGTCGCTGGCCGTGGCATTGATCATACGACCGATATTAGGCAAAGGAAAAGAATCCTTAGGGCATGCTTTGTTCAGATCTTTATAATCTATACACATTCTAACTTTGTTTCCCTTATTAGCGACTACCATCACATTTGCTAGCCATTCGGGGTATTTTACTTCTCGAATGGATCCTATTTTAAGAAGTTTGATTACCTCGTCCTTGATGAAGGCATGTTTGACCTCGGACTGGGGCCTTCTTTTTTGCTTTACCAGATGGGATTTTGCATCCAAGCTTAGTCTATGAGTGGTTATTTCGCGGTATCCCTGTCATATCAAGATGGGACCAAGCGAAATAGTTCATGTTAGCTATAAGAAATTGAATAAGCTTTTTCCTGAGCTCGGGATCTAACCCCGTGCCCAGGTATACCTTTCGCTCGGGCAGATGTTTGATTAGCGTGATTTGCTCCAGTTCTTTGACCGTTGATTTGATAGCGTCGGAATCAGCGGGACCACGAAGGATCGAGGGACCGCATAGTCATCATCTTCGTTAGTCTTCTGATTCTCTAGTTGGGTCGAGGCTAACGTTTGTGATTGCTATTTGGTATCACGTTCCTCCTTCGAATTTGATCCCTTTGTCGATGATAGTGAAGATATCGGAATCACTTCATCAACGACAAACATTTCTTTTGCTGCTGGTTGCTCCTTGTAGATCGTTTTGATTCCCTCCGACGTTGGAAATTTCAGAACCTGGTGAAGGGTCGAGGGCACGGCTCTCATATTGTGGATCCATGGCCTCCCGAATAGGGCGTTATATCTCATAACGCCCTCGATCACGTGGAACTTCATTTCTTTGATGGTCCCAACCACGTTTACTGGCAAATTTATCTCTCCCTTAGTAGTTTCACATGCCATATTAAATCCGTTTAGCACCAGGGCTGCGGGCACAACCTGGTCCTGTAGACCGAGTTTCTCTACGACCCTTGATCGAATGATGTTGGCCGAACTACCTAGATCAATTAACAAACGCTTAAATTGAGTTTTATTCATAAGTACAAATATTACCAGTGCATCGTTATGGGGTTTCATGATTCCTTCCGCATTTTCGTCACTAAAGGACAAGGTTCCTTTAGGTGTGTAATCCTGAGTCCGAAATCGCTTCTCTCTTACAATCGACATCTTAGTGTGTTTAAGCACTGCCCCCAGGGGGACATCGATCCCTCCGATAATCATGTGGATGATGTGTTATAGCTCTTCTTGTTCATTTTGTCTATTGAAATCTCTATTTTTGAAATGGTTTTTGGCCCGGTCATTTAAAAATTCTCGAAGGTGCCCTTCATTGAATAACCGGGCTACCTCCCCTCTCAACTGCCCATAGTCTTCAGTTCTGTGGCCATGGGTGCCATGATACTTGCACATTTGATTGGGATTTCTCTGGGCTGGATCGAATTACAGAGGTCGAGGACACTTAGTATCTTTGATGCGTCTGATAGCCGACACGATGGCGGATGCATCGATGTTGAAGTTATATTCTGATAACCGTGGTGTGAGCACCTAATTTTTGACTATATTTGAATTTTTATCACCTTCTACTATGTAAATATTTTCAGAATTTAATACATATATTTTTTTTAGCTTTGTTACACTTATACATATATATATATATATATAGAAAAAATTATTAATAATTTAAAAGGTCAATTATTACTATTAATATTATTTTTATCTTTATTTTTAAATAAAATGAATTAAAAACCGAAAATAAATAAAATTTAAATTTTTTTTTTAAAAAAGAAAAAATTTCGGATGGGAATTAAAAAATAGGAAAAGTAGAAATATAAAATTAAAAAGTAAAAGTAAAAGTAGGTAGAAATTGTTTAATAAAAAAAGTAAAAAAAAGTGGAAAATTTAAAAAATAAAAGTAAAAGAATGTGGAAATTTAAAAAATGAAAAGTAAAATAAAGTTGGAATTAAAAAATAAAAGTAAGGGTATCTGATTTTTTTTTAAAAAAAAGAAAAAGTAAGTGGAAAATAAAAAAAGAAAAATAAAATAAGTGGGAAATTAAAAAAGAAAAGTAAAATAAGTGGGAAATAAAAAAAGAAAAGTTAAAAATGGGATTTTAAATATATTAAAAGTAAAAAAAATTGAGAAATTAAAAAATAAAAATAAAAGAAAGTGGGGAATTACTTTTTTTTAAAAATAAGAAAAATGGGAAGTGAAAATTCTTTTTAATTAAAAAAAAAAATAATAAATAAAAAATAAAAATATGAAAATTTCAAATTTTTTTTCTATAAATAGAAGAGAAATGTGATGAAAAAAAGAGAGAGAGAAAGGAAAACATAGGGAGGAAGGAATTGAGAAAAATTTATTTATCTTCTTTTAGGATACGGAAATTTCTATTCGTGTCATTCTTTCTTCGGCTTTTTTTCGAAAAATCCAGCAGCTTCACCACCCCAAAATCACCAGCCCTTGACCACTTTTGAGTTATCATTAACCCCTCCTCCCCTCCCCCCCCCAAAAAAAAGCTTCAAAAATAACCACTAAATCGTTAGTTTTGCAAGGTCGATTGAGATTGCAAGTTGAGATTTGCCGCTCGAGTTTTCCGTGGTCCGGAGAGTCCAGTTGAGAGTTATCCGATCATTAAGTGGTTGTAATTTAAATCCACAATCATCAATACAAAGGTTCACTTCTCTTTCTATTTTTTTTTTCTCATTAATGTTTTGGGTCACTTTGTTTTAATTTAACTTTGAGTATGATATGATCGAGTTCGCATCTGAGTGTGGTAAGATTAATTTGTTCTCATGTTGAGTATTTGTTAAGATTAATTTATTGTCCTTTTTAGTAATTCATACGGTTAATTTTATTGATGAATATGTATTAATTCGTTACTTTTCTTGTTTATTCAATGAAGTAATGGCTTTCCATTTTATCATGCTTTAGTTTCATTTTGATTTCCTATCTTAGTGATTAAATTGATCCTGCCCGTATCTATCTTTTCCTGCCATAAATTTAGTCTAATTTCAAATATTGGTTAGTAGTAAAATTATAAGAGATTAGGTTAGGCCATGATTGGTGTAACACTTTAATTGAACTTCCCTAGCGTATTTATGGGCTAATTGTTGCACATGACCAAAAACAAATAAACATTCACAAGCTAGCCAACTTTTTCCATAATTAATTTACTTCATTTCCTCCATAACAATATACATACCTCATGACCTTACAATAATGTCAAAATTAGTAATTAAATAATATTCAAACACCGTAGCTTGATTTAGGCGCGATTAATAATAAATCATCGTGACTATGGGTACAGTTCCTGTGGCATAGTTATGATACGTAAACCTCATTTCAAGTACGCGTTTCACGCGACTTGACCATAACTTCAAATAATAATAAAAATAAACATGTTGTAAATCGCGGGTGTGTTTCACGTGGCGCAGTTTGCAATGTGTACCAAAACGATAAGTGTGCGATATCGCGACTTGTTCAAATAAATTCCATAAATATTAAAAAGCGATAAAAACAAAAATGCACAATGGGTTTAAAACATGTAATAAATCAGATAATTACGCCAAGTATTAATTGTTAAGCGACTGTGCTAAAACCACAGAACTCGGGAGTGCCTCACACCTTCTCCCAGGTTAACAAAATTTCTTACCCGGTCTTCTGTGTTCGCAGACCAAAAATAAGAGTCAAATTTCCTCTATTTGGGATTCTAAAATAAATCGGTGACTTGGGACACCATAAATTATTCCAAGTGGCGACTCTGAATAAATAAATAATCCAATTTCGAATAATGTCACTTAAATTGGAAAAACTCCCATATCCCTTATCCCCTCGGGAAAAAGGAGGTGTGGCAGCTCTGGTGACTCTGCTGGGGAATAAGAACCCAGAATCTCTGGTTCAGGGTTCAGAATTCGAGCTTAGAATAGCTGTTATACTTGGCTTTTATTTATTATCTGATTTTTACGTGTTTGAGCCTAATGTGCTAAATGCCGCTTTTTACCGCTTTGATATTGCTTGAACTGTATATAAACTGTTACGGAACCCTCTTCTCTCTGAGTCTTCTAAATCTTTTGGAAAGCGTGCGCTTCGCGTGACTTCTTTTCTGTTAGAGTCATATCCTAATTTTAGAACGAGGTTCGGACAAGTTATAAAGCCGGTGAAGCTTCTATATTCCCGGTACGCTGCCCTTCCCCCCCCCCCCCCGGCTCGAGTTGTCTGCTCGGGTAAGCCAGGTCTAGAACAACACACCTAGGATCTAAACCTAGAATAACATAGCCTCATGCCGGATCCCTAGTAGGAACGTTTATTTGCATCACGTGCATTTGACTTTGGGGACTCAACATAGGGGTTGGGTCCGTCTAGGACAGGTGTACCCAATATATTGGACCATCTTGATGCATTTTACGTGCTATTTGTGCATATGTTTGTTTCGGCTTGCATGTTGACCGGCTTCTAGAATAGGGAAATGGAACCAAGAAAAAACAAAGAGTGAGGTAAAAAAAAAACATTTACCCGGTTTTGAAAATCCAGGTATTTGAAAAATACTGAAACTTTGAAAAAAAAAGTCATTTTCAAAATAAGTCGTGTTTTCCTATTGCTCCAAAACCTACCAAACTACGCGGGTCTGATTCTCACCGGATGTGAGATACGTAGGCAACCCCTATCAGGTCCGACCATATTTTTTCAAAACTAATCAAAATAAGAACCTTTTGAAACATGATCATCACCCGGGGTCGTTCTTGTCAAAATAGCCTTAAAACATTCTCCTGGAGCGCCGAAAAGCTATTTTCACAAGAATAGCCACAATGTAAACCCAAGTCAGTCTTTTCTCCTATAACCAACCTCAGTTGGCAGAAACAACCCTAAAAATTTTCCTCAAGTGCTGAAAGAACCGTATTTGCAAAAAAAAAAAAAAATGTTACGAAATTTACTGATTTGAATTTTTAAAATTAACCACTTTATGTTTTTGGAAAATGTGTCGATTTTGATTTTTGTCCTCAATTTGTATGCAGAATGAGCACCGTTGAGAATGTACCTTTTCGGGTCGTAGATGAGATTCCACTGGGACTCCACATGTGGTGGAATGACCTGGGGGAGGTTAGCAAGCTTTATGTGACAAAGGCTTTAGGTGGGCTCACCGGGCTTCTGAAAATTAAACCAAGGGTTGATATAATTGAAGCTTTGATACCGTTTTGGGACCCGACGCACAATGTTTTCCACTTCTCTGATTTTGAGTTGACCCCTTTGCTAGAAGAGATAGCAGGTTATGTTGGTCTTGACGGGAATCTCAGGTACCAATATCCAGTAGCACCAAGACCTGTAACTTCTCATAAGTTTTTGGACCTTCTGAGCATTAGCCGGCAGGTTAAAGATGGAAATTTGGCCAAAGGATTTTTCACATTCCACTTCTTATACAGCCGGTATGGGGATCCCCGAGGATTTGAGGCTCCGGACAATGGTTTGAGTCATCAGGGAAATAAAAACAAATGGGAAGCACGCAGAGGTTTAGCCTTCGTAGTTGCCTTTTTAGGCACTCTGATATGCCCAAGGAGTGACAGACATATAGAGCTAGGACTTGCAGGAATGGCCGACTTTATGGTGAAAAAGGCCAATGACACTCTTATACCGATGATTCTCGCAAAAATCTATCGAGCTCTAACTGTGTGTCGAGCTGGGACAAAGTTCTTTGAGGGTTGCAACTTGCTTTTGCAAATGTGGCTAGTGGAACATCTTTGCCATCGCCAGAGGTACATGAACTACCGTCTGACCGGACTCGATTACATTGAAGAATACGGAAACCGGGTAAACGGTCATGAGTTACCGGAGGGTACTGAGGCTTGGTTCGCGTATTTGGGTTTTTTGACCGCAAACCGAATTGAGTGGACTTTTAGTTGGCTCACGGTCAACGAGGTTATTTAAATGTCTGCCGGAGTGTGCTTTCTTTTATTGATGGGACTTCGGAGTATTCAGCCATATGCTCTGCATTGAGTCATACGCCAATTAGGAAAATACCAAACAGTCCCTTATGATGAAGATTTGAGTCCACAGGTTATTGAACTATGCCCAAAAGCCGCATTCCCAGAAGAAAAGGTTCGCCAGATTTGGCACCCATGTAGGTTTCTGGAGCCACAGACTCAAGTACGGGATTGTTCCTTGGGTGAAGTAGAATCTAACTACATAGCCTGGTATGGTAAGAGAGTTCGAGTCGATCAAGAGACAGAAAAGCCCGCCAAAAGACCCCATGTCCAACAATTCACTGATGGAGCACGAGAACAATGGGTTTGGTTAGCTAAAGAAAAAGAATACCGGACCACCATAAGAAAACTAGAGGATCAAATCAAAAACCTCAAATTTAACAGTAGTTTGCAGGCTGCTGAGGATGAAGGAGAAAATAAAAGGTTGGCCCGAGAAAATGAAGCCCTCCGAGCTCAAATTCAGAAAATGAAAATAGTTGCTGAAAACCTGATAAAAAGCGAAAAAAATGAAAGACTCATAAGCAATCTGAGACGGAAAGTTCATGATTATGGGTTTGATTTGACAAAGGTCGAGGATGAATTGGCAAAAGCTCGGGCAAAATTGGCGAATAATGCAGAAGAACGGGCAAGGTGTGTTCAGCATTTAAAGCAAAAGTATGATAGAGGGGTCGCGATCTTAAGGGAAAAGCTGACTAATCTCGAAAATAAAATGGTCCAACAGACAAAGGATTTCAAAGCTGAAAGCGAGCATTGCAATACATCGATTTCCCTATTGGAAGAAGTCATACAATAATTGCAAGACCAAAACCATACGGCCACACAAGTATTGGAGGCCCGGTCTCAGCAAATTGGACACTTGCTCCAAGAAAAGGGTGTCATTAGAATGAGGATTAAAGAAATCGCTGATTACATCATAATGAAATGCCATGAATGCGAAGATATGACCAGGTCCATATTCTTTACTTCTGTGATGACTTTTGTCCGTCATGTGATGGATGATTTAGAGTACCTTCAAGAAGAGATTGCACGCAGGCCCACGTCGAGACCGACTGATGTACCACGGGGCCCCAGAGTAGTATTAGAGGCTCTTATGTATTCCTGATTTTTTTTTATTTATTATTTTTGGCTTTGAGTCTGTATTTTTTACCTTTTCGAGTCTGTTTTTTTTTTTGTTTTGAGTATGTATGTTTAATCATCAGTATTTCCAAAATTTTTGTAATAGAAAAACTCAAAAAGATTTTATTTAATGAAATGTTGAAAAAAAACCAAAAACCAAAATTTTCTTTTCTTTTATTCTGTATTTATTTCCTGAACTACGTAATGATCTGATTCATGCGGCGTCATGATACGTAGGCAATCTCCATCGGATTCGATCGTAGCTATAGACAATCTGAGTGAAAAATAAAGAAAAAGAGAGACAAAGAAGGAAAATTGAGTGAACAAGAAAGAAAAAAGAGTGAAAAATAAAAGAGCAAAAACAACAATAAGGGAAGGAAAAAGAAATAAGGATTCGAAATTTGAGAAAAGTGATAGTAAAGCCGGGATAAAACATACAACCATTGTAAAGACATTTAGAAACATTTAATTGTTTAAGTGCATTGCATCCCCAATATGCGATTCCTTATCTGTTAAATATCTCAAACTAACCAGGTTGTTGTGTGTGCAAGTATCAAAAGTCCTGTTTAGGTGGTTGGTTTTGTGGTAATCTGGCTTCTCATCCTTACTTCACGAGATCTAAAGGCAGTGTTCCTATGGCCTCTGAAAGTCATCTACCAATTATTGAGCCTGAAGATAGTCCTGTATCGGCTATTCCACAGTCAGAGTCCGCAACCACTGAGGAAAATAGGAGGCTGCGCGTCCGCATGTTAGAAATGTGGGACTCTTGGTCTAATGGCAAAGAACCGCCCAGTATAATCCCCGTATTTCCTGAACTACTTCCCAGGATAAGTGGAATCTCTAATGTCCCCATCCCCGTAACAAACCCATTCATCCCGTTTGGGTACCCCACTATATCGGCCAATTTCACCGGTATGCCTTCTGAGGTTCGCCCCCAGGCACCATTTTCAGGGGTACCTTTTACATTATTCACCGCACCACCAGTCTCTACTACAGCACAACCAACAGTTCCCAAGCCATGCTTCGAGCCTTCAGCTTTCACGTTTCAAGTCCCGCAATTTTAGCTAGACAACGCTCATGTTACCCCAAACTCTTACCCTCAACACCCGCATTTTGATTCTCCTATGGAACAGGAAGGAGCTATGAGAAACCCCGAGCAAGAAGAGATGGTTCGGAAGATGAAAAGCCTCGAAAAAGGTCTGAAGAACATGCAGGGCCTGAGTGGCCAAAAGAGTGTCTCCTATTCTGATCTGTGTATGTTTCCTCATGTTCATTTTCCTGTTGGTTTTAAAATGCCAAAATTCAAAAAATACGACGGGCACAGAGACCCAATCGCTCATTTGAAAATATATTGCAATCAGCTGAGAGGGGCAGGTGGAAAAGAAGAACTTTTGATGGCCTATTTCGGGGAGAGCTTGACGGGAATTGCATCAGAATGGTACATAAATCAGGACATCTCCCATTGGCATATATGGGATGACTTGGCCCGAGATTTCGTTAGGCAATTTTAATATAATATTGAT
This sequence comes from Nicotiana tomentosiformis, assembly GCF_000390325.3. NCBI lineage: Eukaryota > Viridiplantae > Streptophyta > Magnoliopsida > Solanales > Solanaceae > Nicotiana > Nicotiana tomentosiformis. Next base: position 72,362,125 of record NC_090822.1, on the reverse strand, counting down.
ATAGCTCCAGATAGGAATTCTCTGACCAATTTCAAGAAGAAAACCACGGAAATCCTCCGTGAAAATGCTATCAAGTGGCGTAACCAAGCATCCAGAGTGAAACCGCCTATGGATGAGGCAGAAATGGTCAATATTTTCTTGCAGACCCAAGAGGCCAATTACTTTCAAAACATGATGTCTGCAATGGGCAAACCTTTTGCAGAGGCCATAAAAATTGGAGAAATGGCAGAAAATGATTTGAAAACTGGCCGAATCATAAGTCAATCTGCTTTGGGAGCCACCTACCAAGCCATCTAGAACGGCTCGGGAGGTTTAGCAAATCGAAAGAAGAGGGAAGAAGGAGCCTTGATGACTTCAGGTTTGAGAGGCCCCCATCAATCCCGCGATCATTCTTACCTGCCTTCCAAAACCCCACAACACTACTACCCCCATCAAGATGCAGCATATGCCGTGGCACCGCCTCCCTATGCGGTGATGAATGTCCAACCTTATGCACGGCCACAACAACACTACAACCAAAATCGAGCTCCACCTCCCAGAAATAACCATCCTTACCAAGCTCCATATAACCCTCGTCCCCCACAAAACAATTACCAACATAATACACGCCTTCGTGAGCATCCTAGGAGAAACGACTTCACCCTTATTGGTGAGTCCTACTCTAGCTTGTTTCCAAAATTAGTCCAGATGGGTCTATTGCAACTTGTGCCTCCAAACCGGCAAAATCTGGAATCTCCATCATACCGGCCCGGTACTAGGTGTGCCTATCATTCAGGGGTAGAGGGTCATGATATGGGGATTGTTGGACTCTCAAGAGAGCCGTTGAGAATTTGATAGAACAAAAATGAGTGGTGTTGAGGGACGAGGAAGTCCCCAATGTGACTAACAATCCATTACCGACTCATAACAACGGGCCGGTCATTGGAATGATTTGTGATGATAAAGAGTTTTATCCAGCTTTGAAAGCTATCATCGCCATTGTCGATTCAGATGCAAGACCTAAAGCGGCGTTGAAACAAGCCAGAAATGAGAAGAAAATCACTCTAACTCCTCAAGTTGCAGAAACAAATACTAGTGCAGCACCAGCTAAGGACGGAATTCTCTATGTTCCTAGGGCCCCAAGGAAAGAACAACTCATGTTGAACACTCCCAAAAGATTTTAGCAGAGGAAAGTCATGCTAAATGTGCCAAAGTTGTATGTGCCAAAATGGACTTATGTGGCGCGGGGGCTGGTAATTTCACCAAGGCTGAATGAGCCCGTGGTTATTAGCCGCGCACCACAGAGCCCTATGAGAGACCCCACTGCAGTCCCCTGGAATTATAGCAAAACAGTGGTTACTTACAAGGGGAAAGAGATTATGGGAGAGGTGAACGAAATAAACCAACCTAGGAAGTACCACAACCCAGAAGAGCAAAAGATGTTAAAACTGAGCAAGGATAAACAGTTTCCGCCTAAGAAGCCTGTGAGTTCTGAGGAAGCAGAAGAGTTTTTCCAAAAAATGAAAACTTCGGAATATGGAATAATTGACCAGCTCAGGAAGAATCCTTCCCAGGTTTCACTTTTATCTCTTTTTATTAGCTCAAATGAACATCAGAAGGTACTCCTGAAAACATTGAACGAGGCATATGTCCCGATTGAAACTTCAGTTGAACAACTGGAAAGAATGGCTGAACAATTCTTTGAAGTTAATAGGATTTCCTTCAGCCGTGATGATTTGCCCCAAGAGGGAGCCGCCCGCAACAAAGCCCTTCACTTGACTGTCAAATGCGAAGGTTATTATATAAAGAGAGTCATGCTAGATGGTGGGTCTGGGGTCGACATTTTCCCTCTCTCAACGCTCCAGAGGATGAAAATTGGAACAGAAAGAATCCGACCAAACAATGTATGTGTGTGCGCTTTGGATGGTGTCAAACGAGACACAATAGGGGAAATTGATTTGATTTTGACCATTGGGCCTTTGGATTTTGAGGTAACTTTCCAGGTTTTGGACATGGATACTTCATATAAGTTTCTCCTAGGAAGACCATGGATTCACACTGCAGGAGCTGTGCCCTCCACTCTTCATCAAATGGTCAAATTTGATCATGAAAACCAAGAAATTATTGTCTACGGGGAGGATGAACAGTCCATTTACAGGGACCCTTCAGTCCCATGTCTCGAAGCTAGAGAAGGAAGTAAGCACATTGTCTACCAAGCCTTCGAAATTGTGATCGCTGATCAATGCGAAGAAGGGGCCCCGTTCCCTCAACCTTGCTTATCTAATGCCTCGGTCATGGTTGCCACTGAAATGATTAAACATGGGTACAAGCCCGGAAAGGGGCTCAGGGTATATCTACAAGGCATCATAGAGCCCGTTACGTCAACCGCCAATGAAAAGTTCTTCGGCGTAGGTTTCCGAGCTACAGAGGCCGATAGAAAATGGGCTGATACGCGCAAGAAAAATGGGTGGGTCCTGCCTCAGCCCGTTCCGCATCTCACCAAGTCATTTATTGATCACAAATATGTAGAAGAAGAAGAATAAGAAGAAGAGACCTTCACAGCTGAAAAGATTGAGGATATTTTTGAAGCCATGAAACGATTGTTGTATGAGTCCCACATGGTCCAGCCGGGGGAAGGAACGAGCACTGCTGAGTTGTTATACATGGGGCCAAATGCCAAGCTTCAGAATTGGAAAGCTACCCCATTCCCTGTCAGGCGGGAATCCCGGTAGTCCAGTCTTGCCATCTTTTCTACATTACGAGTTATTTAAGGGTGTAACTCGAATGTTTTTATTTTATTGTCTTTTGATTTCGATGTAAACCCTCTTATCTTAATTCAATGAAATGAAATCAATATTGCATCATCAATGGATGTTTCCTTTTTCTTTATTTTAATTTTTCTATTTTTCTTATCTTTTCCTTTTCAGTTCTAATAATGCGGACTTAAATAATATGACATGCTTACGGACTTCATGCCCAGATGTTAAAACGATGTCTAACTATGAAATAATGAATCAAGATCCAGAATATGATGAAGATGAGGCTTTTAGGGAAATAAATCGAGAATTGGAACAATTTGAGAATAAGCATAAGCCAAACTTAAATGAAACCGAGCCAGTTAATTTGGGCAGTCCAGAAGAGGTCCGAGAAACCATGATAAGCATTCACGCAGATAAAAGAACTAGGGATGTATTGATCCAACTTTTGTTTGAATTCAAGGATGTATTTGCATGGTCCTATGATGATATGCCAGGTTTGAGCGTTGATTTGGTAGTACATAAATTGCCAACTTATCCCGGTTACCCACTCGTACAACAAAAGCAAAGAAAGTTTAAAACAGAAATCAGTGATAAGATCAAAGAAGAAGTCTCCAAACAATTAAAAGCTGGTGTGATTCGGGTGGTCTGATACACTACGTGGTTGGCTAATGTGGTCCCAGTGCCAAAGAAAGATGGGAAAACCCAAGTGTGTGTTGATTATCGGAATTTGAACAAAGCAAGTCCCAAGGACAACTTTCCACTGCCAAACATTCATATTCTTGTTGACAACTGTGCCAAACATGAGATACAGTCTTTCGTGGATTGTTATACTGGGTATCACCAGGTTCTGATGGATGAGGTCGACGCAGAAAAGACGGCTTTCACCACGCCGTGGGGCACTTATTGTTACAGAGTCATGCCATTCGGTTTGAAAAATGCCGGGGCAACTTACATGAGAGCCATGACTGCCATCTTCCATGACATGATGCACCAGGAAATTGAGGTGTATGTGGATGATGTTATCATTAAATCCAGAACAAAAGAAGGCCATGTGCAAGATCTGAGAAAGTTCTTTGAGCGTCTGCGCAGGTATGATTTGAAATTGAATCCAGCCAAATATGCATTCTGAGTTCCATCTGGGAAACTTCTGGGGTTTATAGTCAGTCGGAGGGGTATTGAGTTAGATCCGACAAAGATAAAGTCTATTCGGGATTTGCCACCTCCGAGAACCAAGAAAGAGGTCATGAGTCTGCTAGGGAGATTGAATTACATCAACAGGTTCATTGCTCAGCTTACTACCACGTGTGAGCCCATATTTAAGTTGCTGAAGAAAGATGTAGTGATCAAATAGATAGATGAATGTCAAGAGGCTTTTGATAAGGTCAAAGAATATCTGTCAAATCCGCCAGTGTTGGTTCCACCCTAGCCAGGAAGACCTTTGTTCTTGTATCTGACAGTCTTGGAAAATTCCTTTGGTTGTGTCCTGGGGCAACATGATGTGACCGGGAAGAGAGAGAAGGCCATATACTACTTGAGCAAGAAGTTTACCATTTATGAAGCCAAGTATACTTTGTTGGAAAGAACTTGTTGCGCCCTAACTTGGGTCGCCCAGAAGCTCAGACATTATCTTTTTGCCTACACCACATATCTCATAACTAGAATGGATCCTCTGAAGTACATATTCCAGAAACCAATGCCCACGGGAAGGTTAGCAAAATGGCAAATCCTGCTCACTGAGTTCGATATTGTCTATGTCACCCGTACAGCGATGAAAGCTCAAGCCTTGGCGGATCATCTAGCTGAGAACCCGGTTGATGATGAATACCAACCCATAAGTACTTACTTTCCGGATGAGGAAGTAAATTCAGTTGAAGTAATTCCAGAAGACACCAATGCTTGGAAAATGTTCTTTGATGGAGCTGTAAATGCAAAAGGTGTCGGGATTGGGGCAATTTTGGTTTCACCCACCGGTCAGCACTACCCGGCCACAGCCCGGCTTCGGTTCTTCTATACCAACAACACCGCTGAGTATGAAGCCTGCATTATGGGCATGAATATGGCAGTTGATCTAGATGTGGAAGAATTGTTAATCATGGGAGATTCAGATTTGATCATTCGGCAAGCCCAAGGTGAATGGGAAACTCGAGATATCAAGCTTATCCCATATAGGCAACATGTGGAAGATCTTAGCAAACGATTCAAGTCCGTCGAGTTCAGGTATATTCCTCGATTCCACAATGAGTTAGCTGATGCATTAGCTACTTTGGCCTCAATGCTACCGTATCCGGGCAATGTCCATATTGACCCGCTGGAAATCCAAATTCGAGAGAGGCATGGTTATTGTAATACAATTGAAATAGAACCAGATATTTAGCCATGGTATCATGATATCAAAAGGTTTATGAAAATAAAGAAATATCCTGAACAGGCTAGTGGAGACCAAAAGAGAACCATTCGAAGGCTTGCCAGCGGTTTCTTCTTGAGCGGAGAAATCTTGTACAAAAGAACTCCAGATCTAAATCTCTTGAGGTGTGTAGATACCCTAGAAGCTGAAAAGATCATGAACGAAGTGCATTCGGGAGTATGTGGACCTCACATGAACAGATATGTCCTTGCAAAGAAAATCCTTTGGGCAGGTTATTACTGGATGACCATGGAAAAGGATTGCTTCAGTTTTGTCCGGAAGTGTCATCAGTGTCAGATACACGGTGACCGGATTCATGCACCGCCTTCAGAGTTACATCCTATGTCAGTATCTTAGCCGTTCGTTGCTTGGGGTATGGATGTCATTGGGCCAATCGAGCCGAAAGCTTCAAATGGGCACATATTCATCTTGGTTGCCATTGATTATTTCACAAAGTGGGTTGAAGCAGTCACTTTCAAAGCCGTCACCAAGAAAGTGGTGGTGGACTTCGTGCATTCCAACATTATTGTCGTTTTGGTATTCCTAAAACTATCATTATAGACAATGCTACAAATCTGAACAACCACTTGATGAGGGAGGTATGCGAACAATTTAAGATTACGCATCGTAATTCTACCCCTTATCGGCCCAAATCTAATGGCGATGTTGAAGCCGCAAACAAGAATATCAAGAAGATCCTCAAGAAAATGATTCAAAGTTCTAGACAGTGGCATGAAAAGCTGCCTTTCGCATTATTGGGATATCGCACAACCGTGCGCACATCAGTTGGGGCTACGCCTTACTTATTGGTTTATGGCACTGAAGCCGTAATACCTGCAGAAGTTGAAATTCCCTCTCTTCGAATCATTATTGAAGCCGAGATCGAGGATGATCAATGGATCAAGGCCCGATTGGAAAAATTAACTATGATTGATGAAAAGCAAATGGCCGCAGTTTGCCACGGGCAGTTGTACCAACAAAGAATGGCCCGTGCCTATAACAAGAAAGTGCGACCCAGGAAATTCGAAGTGGGGCAACTCATTCTGAGACGTATTCTCCTGCATCATGAGGAAGCAAAAGGAAAATTTGCTCCAAATTGGAAAGATCCATATATTATAAGAAAACTGTTACCGAAAGGAGCATTGTACTTGGGAGACATTGAAGGAAATGACCCCGAAACAGCTGTCAATGTAGATGTGGTCAAGAGGTATTATGTTTGACCCTTTTTTGTTTCTTTGATCACCCTCTTTGGAACCTGGAAGTTACTACGAAAAAAAAAAAAAACAAAGTTCCTTGAACTACGTTTGACTTGATTCCGAAAGGATACGTAGGAAGCCTCTCTCTGGGGTTCAGTCACACCAAAATAAAAACCCAAATTCCCTCAAAAGTGAAACTGGGGCAGATGTTATAATGGTTTGGCGATAGTTTTGTCTGAAATGTTCCAAAATTGTAATTCAATCCAAATCCTTTTTACCCAAATCCTTTTTGAAGTCCTTCCGATCAATCGGCAAAGAGATTCAAAATGGGAGGATACAGTTACTCGGATCTGATACAACAAAATAAGAGAAATAAAATGAGAGAGTCTTATTGGTGAAAACCTCATGGGCATCATAAGGCGTTGGTAAGCAGAGAAATACAAAAATGAGAGAGTCTTGTTAGTGAAAACTCACAAAGAGCACTATAAGGCGATGGTGAGAAGAGAAATGAGAGAGGCCAGCTGGTGAAAACCCGCAAAGGGCGCCGCTGATCGAAAAGAGGATCCTCACAGTCACTGGCATCGACACAGTCCTGGGCAAAGTTTCTCAGTCTCAAAGCAAGAGTTGTGATGAATTTCTGAGAGTTGGACGGTTTACACAGATCAGGCATCTAGTCCAAGAGGCATGTCATGTTCATTGAAGTCTGTATACACTCCAGATAAGTCCTTCTTTCTTTTCCCCGAAAGGGATACCTCTTGTCTAAATTCATTTGTCTATTCCATTGTTTGCTTTTCTTTGAATCCTTTTCTGTTTAATTCTGTTCTGAAACTAAGACAAAGAAGGGAAGGCAGGACTGATTTACAAGGTTCTCACTTGATACAAGTCAATATGCAAAAGAAAAGGCACCCAATCTCGGCAAGGGCATCAAGTTGACTCCAATTGGCCATGTTGGCCGATATTTCGAAATCAAAAACTGTTGAAAGAGGAAATTCAAATCAAATGCCCACAAGGGCAAAATAAAAGTTAAAAAGGTTAAGTCCCACGTGACTAACCATCATGGCAAAATCCGGAAAAGCCAGAGGTTCTCCGAGGTTAGAAATGCAATCGATATTCAGGAAACAACCAGTTGCAACTGAAAGGACCGAGACCAAGTGACTGAAACAATCAAGGCCACAAAACCAACCACCGTTTCAAGTGACAAATTGTTCTTTGTTTGAAAAAAAATAGGAAAACAGGTGCAATCCAAAAGCAACCTTGCAAGAAGCAGGTGCAACCAAAACGAAATTACGCAAAGGCTAGAAACAGTTTTGCAGCAACTACTGCAAAAGGGAAGTCTTCTCCAAACTTTTTCCCGCATTTTACTCATTATCTTAAAAAATATATGAAATTAAAAAGAAAGAAAAAAAATCATAGTAGTATAGGGTCTCCAATCCCTAGCTGCATTTTCCAACATAAGGTCTCCACTCCCTAGTTGATAATTTTTAGACATAGGGTCTCCACTCCCTAGTCTCTTTTCCAACATAGGGTCTCCACTCCCTAGTTGATGTTTTTAGACATAGGGTCTTCATTCCCTAGTCTGCTTTTCCAACATAGGGTATCCACTCCCTAGTTGATGTTTTTAGACATAGGGTCCCCACTCCCTAGTCGCTTTTTCAATATAGGTTCTCCACTCCCTAGTTGATTTTATTTTAGACATAGGGTCTCCACTCTCTAGTCGCTTTTCCAACATAGGGTATCCACTCCCTAGTTGATTGATATTTTAGACATAGGGTCTCCACTCCCTAGTCTCTTTTCCAACATAGGGTCTCCACTCCCTAGTTGATGATTTTCCAACATAGGGTATCCACTCCCTAGTTGATTGATATTTTAGACATAGGGTCTCCACTCCCTAGTCTTTTTTTTTCCAACATAGGATCTCCACTCCCTAGTTGATGATTTTCCAACATAGGATATCCACTCCCTAGTTGATGATATTTTAGACATAGGGTCTCCACTCCCTAGTCTCTTTTCAAACATAGGGTCTTCACTCCCTAGTTGATGTTTTTAGACATAGGGTCTCCACTCCCTAGTCTCTTTTCAAACATAGGGTCTTCACTCCCTAGTTGATGATTTTAGACATAGGGTCTCCACTCCCTAGTCGCTTTTCCAACATAGGGTATCCACTCCCTAGTTGATTGATATTTTAGACATAGGGTCTCCACTCCCTAGTCTCTTTTCCAACATAGGGTCTCCACTCCCTAGTTGATGATTTTCCAACATAGGGTATCCACTCCCTAGTTGATTGATATTTTAGACATAGGGTCTCCACTCCCTAGTCTCTTTTTTTCCAACATAGGATCTCCTCTCCCTAGTTGATGATTTTCCAACATAGGATATCCACTCCCTAGTTGATAATATTTTAGACATAGGGTCTCCACTCCCTAGTCTCTTTTCAAACATAGGGTCTTCACTCCCTAGTTGATGATTTTAGACATAGGGTCTCCACTCCCTAGTCGCTTTTCCAACATAGGGGGGAGTTGATTTTATTTTAGACATAGGGTCTCCACTCCCTAGTCGCTTTTCCAACATAGGGTCTCCACTCCCTAGTTAATTTTATTTTAGACATAGGATCTCCACTCCCTAGTCGCTTTTCCAACATAGGGTCTCCACTCCCTAGTTGATTTTATTTTAGACATAGGGTCTCTACTCCCTAGTCTCTTTTCTAACATAGGGTCTCCACTCCCTAGTTGATGTTTTTAGACATAGGGTCTCCACTCCCTAGTCGTTTTTGCAACATAGGGTCTCCACTCCCTAGTTGATGTTATTTTAGACATAGGGGCTCCACTCCCTAGTCGTCTTTTCCAACATAGGGTCTCCATTCCCTAGTTGATTTTATTTTTGATATAGGGTCTCCACTACCTAGTCGCTTTTTCCAACATAGGGTCTCCACTCCCTAGTTGATTTGATCTTAAATGCAGGGTACACCATTCCCCGATATCTTTGCCAATATAGGGTATCCCATTCCCTGGCCACATTTTCCCAACATAAGGTACACCAATCCTTAGTTGAGACATCCTTTTGACAATAAAAGAACACAATTCAAAAAAAAAACACATGACATTTTCAGGGTACATCACTTCCGACCTTTTATTGCTTTCAATAAAGAAGTAGTTTAGAATTTTGTTACAATAACTCACGAAATTTTTCTAGTACAAACTGGGGCAAAAGAATTTTGTTCGATTGTTTGTTTTGGTATCTGAGTAGGTTTTACCTCGAGGCACATGGTTCGAGATGACCAAAAGAAGAAGTCTCAATTCAGAATAAAAGAAAAGAAAAAAAAAGTGAATCCAAAATGCAAAAGCAATTGAAAAGATGTGGAATGCTAAGACATGACTGAAGCCATGAGCATTGGAGTTCCGATTTGATTAGAAGAAGCTATAGCACAATGAACTAGAACCTACAGCTAGCGATCATCAAGGTTTAGATCAGAGTCTGCATGAAGAACCAGTTAAGACTCAAGATCAAGTTTCTGAAGACTCATAGATAGGAATCTTGTAACTCATAATTGATAGGCTTGTTTAGTTTTTATTTTTATTTTGATATAATAGCAGGACCGCGGACCGGAGCCTCGACGGAACCTCACTCGACTCCTCAACTCATCATTCCACCATTCTCCTTGAACTACACGCAACCTGATTCTCCTATAACCCGGGATATATAGGCTGTCCAAAACCAAGACTCGGTTGCACCCTATCTTTTATTTCTTTTCCTTTTGAATAATGGTTTGATAAAAAATTAGTCACGTGGCTCACCTAGTCTTTGCCTGAAAACTCTTCATGTTTCCAAGCAAATAGGGGAAGCTGTGAGCACCTAATTTTTTACTATATTTGAATTTTTATCACCTTCTACTATGTAAATATTTTCAGAATTTAATATATATATATTTTTTAGCTTTGTTACACTTATACATAGAAAAAATTATTAATAATTTAAAAGGTCAATTATTATTATTAGTATTATTTTTATTATTATTTTTATCTTTATTTTTAAATAAAACGAATTAAAAACCGAAAATAAATAAAAATTAATTTTTTTTTAAAAAAAAAATTCGGATGGGAATTAAAAAATAGGAAAGGTAGAAATATAAAATTAAAAAGTAAAAGTAAAAGTAGGTAGAAATTGTTTAATAAAAAAAGTAAAAGAAAGTGGAAAATTAAAAAAAATAAAAGTAAAAGAATGTGGAAATTTAAAAAATAAAAAGTAAAATAAAGTTGGAATTAAAAAATAAAAGTAAAGGTATCTGATTTTTTTTTTAAAAAAAAGTAAAAGTAAGTGGGAAATAAAAAAAGGAAAGTAAAATAAGTGAGAAATAAAAAAAGAAAAGTAAAAAAGTGGGATTTTAAATATATTAAAAGTAAAAAAAGTGAGAAATTAAAAAATAAAATTAAAGGAAAGTGGGGAATTATTTTTTAAAAAAATAAGAAAAATGGGAAGTGGAAATATTTTTTAATTAAAAATAAAAAAATAAATAAAAAATAAAAATCTGAAAATTTTGAATTTTTTTCTATAAATAGAAGAGAAATGTGATGAAAAAAAGAGAGAGAGAAAGGAAAAAATAGGGAGGAAGGAATTGAGAAAAATTTATTTATCTTCTTCTAGGATACGAAAATTTCTATTCGTGTCATTCTTTCTTCGGCTTTCTTTCGAAAAATCCAGCAGCTTCACCACCCCAAAACCACCAGCCCTTGACCACTTTTGAGTTATCATTAACCCCTCCTCCCCTCCCCAAAATCTTCCAAAAATAACCACTCCAAAAATAGCCACTAAATCGTTAGTTTTGCAAGGTCGATTGAGGTTGCAAGTTGAGATTTGCCGCTCGAGTTTTCCGTGGTCCGAAGGGTCCAGTTGAGAGCTATCCGATCATTAAGTGATTGTAATTTAAATCCACAATCATCAATACAAAGGTTCACTTCTCTTTCTATTTTTTTTCTCATTAATGTTTTAGGTCACTTTGTTTTAATTTAACTTTGAGTATGATATGATCGAGTTCGCATCTGAGTGTGCTAAGATTAATTTGTTCTCATGTTGAGTATTTGTTAAGATTAATTTATTGTCCTTTTTAGTAGTTCATACAGTTAATTTTATTGATGAATATGTATTAATTCTTTACTTTTCTTGTTTATTCAATGAAGTAATGACTTTCCATTTTAGCATGCTTTAGTTTCATTTTGATCTCCTATCTTAGTGACTAAATTGATCCTGCCTGTATCTATCTTTTCCTGCCATAAATTTAGTCTAATTTTAAATATTGGTTAGCAGTAAAATTATAATATATTAGGTTGGGCCATGATTGGTGTAACACTTTAATTGAACTTTTCTAGTATATTTATGGGCTAATTGTTGCACATGACCAAAAACAAATAAACATTCACAAGCTAGCCAACTTTTTTCATAATTAATTTACTTCATTTCCTCCATAACAATATACATACCTCATGACCTTACAATAATGTCAAAATTAGTAATTGAGTAATATTCGAACACCGCAGCTTGATTTAGGCGCGATTAATAATAAATCATCGTGACTATGGATACGGTTCCTGTGGCATAGTCATGATACGTAAACCCCAATTCAAGTGCGCGTTTCACGCGACTTGACCATAACTTCAAATTAAAATAAAAATAAACATGTTGTAAATCGCGGGTGCGTTTCACGTGGCGCGGTTTGCAATGTATACCAAAATGATAAGTGTGCGACATCGCGACTTGTTCAAATAAATTCCATAAATATTAAAAAAGTGGTAAAAGACAAAAATGCACAATGGGTTTAAAACATGTAATAAATCAGATAATTACGCCAAGTATTAATTTTTAAGCGACTGTGCTAAAACCACAGAACTCGGGAGTGCCTCACACCTTCTCCCAGGTTAACAGAATTCCTTACCCGGTCTTCTGTGTTCGCAGACCAAAAATAAGAGTCAAATTTCCTCGATTTGGAATTCTAAAATAAATCGGTGACTTGAGACACCATAAATTATTCCAAGTGGCGACTCTGAATAAATAAATAATCCCATTTCGAATAATGTCACTTAAATTGGAAAAACTCCCATATCCCTTATCCCCTCGGGAAAAAGGAGGCGTGACACGTGGTGCTTCCTTAGGCCTGGTATGCCTGTCGAACCCATTCTTGTTCATCAGCCCCCAAGACATTTGGACTCGATCACTTCTCCTTTCGCCTCATACAGAGTTGCATACATGTTCAGTACCCCTGCGATCTCTGTTATACGATCGATATCGGTCCTTGTTCGACCTTGGTTCTCGGTCGATGTCCCTTTTAGTAACGGACCCGAAACCCAACTATTCATCTTTGACTCTAATCTTTGATTGATATCGATTGTGTACATCAGCACAGGTAACAACCGGGTACTCGATCAAATTCTAACTGTCGTGAAGCCATCGAGCTTCGTTCGTTCAGTCCTTGAGTGAAAGCTTGACCAGTCCAATCATCTGTGACCGGTGGTAGATCCATTCGTTCCATTTGGAAATGAGATACGAACTCTCTTAGCATCTCGTTATCTTTTTGCCTTACCTTGAAAAGGTCCGACTTCCTGGTCTCGGCCTTTATGGCTCTGGCGTGTGCTTTTATGAAAGAATCTGCAAGCATAGAAAAAAATAATCGATAGTGTTAGTTGGTAAATTATGATACCATATCATTGCCCCTTTTGACAGCGTTTCCCAGAACTTCTTCAATAATACGAATTCGATCTCGTCGTCTTCTTGATCGTTCCCTTTAATGGCACACGTGTAAGAGGTGACATGTTCGTTGGGGTCGGTCGTCCCATTATATTTAGGAATTTCGGGCATGCAAAACTTCTTGGGGATCGGTTTGGGAGCCGCGCTCGGGGGAGGGGGGAAGTCTTTTGCATGAAATTTTTGGAATCCAAGCTCTTCAATACTGGTAGTGCCCCCGGGATCTAATCAACCCTGGAGTTATAAGTTTCTACTTTTTTATCCTTTGCTTCAATCCTCTTTTCTCCTGACTATATTTGTTTTATGAGTTCCTCGATTATTCTAATAATTTCGGGATTAGTCCCCAATTCTTGTTCATTTGACCTTACTACAACTGGCCCCGTTTTATGGGTGACTTCTTAGGGTGGATCGGGCTCGGCCCTGCTCGGTGCCTGGGTTTGGCTATGCAACTGAGCTATTGCTACCTATTGAGCTTGCAACATTTCGAAAATCATAGCAGGCTGATCTCATCTTCTCCAATATTTTGGGTATTTCGAACTGCAGATAGAGTTCCACCATGAATGTTATTTTTCGGGGTCGGAACGTTAGTTCACATCGATGGCCACATGTAAATTAACGTCAATTGGATCTACGGCTCGAGTTCCAACGGGGTCGACGAGTGGCCTTTCATCCCCATGCGTCAGGTTGTTATTCTCATCTTGAAGGCCAGCTTCGTTATCGATAGATAGGACCATTAATTGAGAGTTCGTCATTTTTAACCTGAAATCAAAGACACTTCCAAGAGCAAGTATAAAATAGTGTGTTTCACAGAGATTCGCACCAAATAACCACTATTATCCTTAGCCCCACGGTGGGCGCCAAATTATTTACCCGAAAAACGGATAGAGTTGAATTTATACGTAGTTCTAAGAATACGTGATATAACTTGATACAAATTGAAAAGATAAGTAGAAATATATCGAATATTGACTGTAAAAAGGAATGAATACCAAACCAATTTGAGTAAAGAATGAATGATAAGAAAACAATATGAATCAATGTCCAAAACTCAAAAAAGAATAATATTTTCTATATGTGTGTAAATCTTAATAATCTCTGGATGTGAGGGTGTCTCAATATATTTCAATGTCCGTTTCACAAATGATTGCCACTCTTCATATGGTGGAGGAACCCTACTTTGGATATAATTAAAAATATATAGTGGGGATCCCATGATAGATTAGTTAATTAGCGTTTCCTTGATTTCCGCCGAGATTCTCTTCCCTAGTGCGACTACAACGGCTCTTTGTCTCTTGGCTCGTTCTCGATCTTGGTAGGTCTCGGTATTGGTCGGTCTCTGTATTAGTCGGTCTCTGGGTCTTAAGCTTGATATTGACTCGAGCTTGATCGGTCTCTGGGACTCGAGCTCGTTATTGACTCGAGCTCGATATTGATTCGAGCTTGATATTGACTCAAGCTTGATCGGTCTCTGGGACTCGAGCTCGATATGGACTCGAGCTCGATATTGATTCAAGCTTGATATTAATTGGTCTCTGGGTATCGATCTCGATATTGACTCGAACTCGGTATTGATCGGTCCCTGGATCTTGAGCTCGATAACCCAACTTCACATCACAGCTTGAAATTATAATGACGACCCTCGGTCCATCATGCTCCCATCTTGACTAATTACACGAAGGAAAAACTTGGTTTTGACCGTATATAAGTAGGTACAAAGACATAAACATAAAAATCTGAGCTACTCAATGCTGAAAAATTGAAAGAGAACCTATAAAAATTCATTAAACTGCCCCAATTCTAGTAGTTTAGCCGTTGCGGTTCATCTCCACTTCATTTGACTTGGCAAAGGGGTGAATTGATAAGTCGTTTTTCTTTCTAAATGAAGCTTGTATGATAATTCTAACCAGTGGTTTTTCCTTTTTTGATAATTAACATCCTTGAGTTTTGATCATAAACACCCATTAGTGTACTTTTTCAGGTTTGGCTATTACTGGTGCATGATTCTTTGCAATTCTTTTCTATCATTTTGGTCAACTATATCTCAAACATGAAATCTGACATTTGATGAGAACTTCATCAGACACAATACCATGTCACTAGCTGCCTTAGTGTTTATACCGCATAGTTTCGGAGTTACACATCAATAGTGAAATATAGGCTCCTTTTTAGTCTTTTCTTTCTTTCAGGATCTCTATGTTTTTTCTTATATTTTTGGATGTTCTTTTTTTTCGGACAGAGAAACACGCTCTGTTACAGTTTAGAAATTCGGGATGATAATTGGTTTAAGTATCATACTTGGTTTAACAGGTAGATTTTTGACGCGTGACATGCTCCTACCACACTCCCCCCCTCCCCCCAGTGTCCCTTGCCTTTGCTGTTGAACCAAAAGTGTTGAGGTATCTTTGTCACGGACCAACTTCTATCGGAGACGCGAAGGCGTCTAACACTACTTATTAGCCAACAGTCACATGAAAACAACGAATTTGATAAAATAAAGTTTAATAACTCAACATCGAAAATATCATAAAATAGCTCAGAAAGTAACAAAAACATTGCTACAACCATCCCAAAGATTTGGTGTCATCGAGCATAGGGGTGTCCGTCGGTCGGTACGGTACGATACTTAGATATTTTGGTTCGGTATTTTTGGTATTCGGTTTCGTAAAATGGTATACAATTACCGTACCTAATTAAATTCGATATGGTTCGGTTTTTCTCCTTTCGCTTTCAGTTTATTCGGTTCGCTAACTTCGATTTATTCGGTTTGAATACTAACTAGTGCATAGAGTCATAGACGGTAATATTCTTAATTAAAGTACTCAAAAGTATAAAATTAAAAAGGTTCGTCGACAAAAGTTTTGTCCAAAATCAGCAAATACCAACCTAGAGAGAGAAAACTTAGAGAAATATCTTGTTACTTGCTTAGAGTAAATTGATGAACTTAGAGAATAAAGAAAAGTAAAATTTTAGATGTCTTATATTTATGTAATAATTAATAAAATGTGTATTGTGTAATATAATATATATTTCGGTATGGTATCGATATTTCGGTATTTTATTTTAAAATACCAAATACCATACTTAATACCATTTATTTTTTAAAATTTAAACCAAATACCATACCGAATACCAAAATATCGAATACTTACCAAAACTTTTGGTTGCGGCACGATAATTCGGTATTTACCAAATTATGCACAGCCTTAATCGAGCACATGGGCATTAATGCGTATAGAAAATGCAAGGCCAAATTCTCAATACAACTATCTGAATAGTAGAACAGTAATAATAGAAATAATAAAAAAGGACTTCAAGGTCTGCATATGGTATAACAGCTACCTCGTAGTCTCCCAAAAGCTGGTAGCAACATAACTCTAGAGATCACCTCATCCGAAAGTAACTGGATCTGCACACGAAGTGCAGAGTATAGTATGAGCTCATGTACTCAATAAGTAACAAAAATAACTGTGGGCTGAAAGTAGTGACGAATTCAGAAATAACAGTGAGAGACCAATATCAATAACCAGTAACAGTTCATAACATAAAGAAATAGTAAAAGCAGGTAAGTCATAATAGCATCAAACACGGATGTAGCATCATAACTGAGAACATGCGTACAAACAGGGCAAATATCTCAAAATTAACAAGAATAATCATATCTAGTCTCGAACAAATAGCACATACCCTAGACATGATTTTTAACATGAATCAGAACTTAAATGAACATATAGGTTTAGAAAGACGGATAAAACAAGGCATGATAGTCAACCAATCTCATAATAGTCTAAAGGCCACCTCAAATCATGAACACACCGTTGTACGCACACATGCCCGTCACCTAGCGCGTGCGTCACCTCGATAACTTTCATATGACGTAGTTCCCATGGTTAATTTCTCTCAAATCTGATTTTAGATATGTTACTTACCTCAAAACATGCAAATCAATACTCAAAATATCCCTTGCCACCCGAATCGGAATACGAGCGACTCAAATCTAGCCAAAGCAACTTAATACCATCAATAATAGTCATAGAAAATAATTCCAAACAATAAAGCTAAAGTCTTGAATAAAATATGCAAAGTCAACCCAAAAGGTCAACCTTGGGCTTGCACCCCGAAACCCGATAAAATTCACAAATTTTGATCACCCATTCAATTACGAGTCTAGCCATACTAATTTTATCCAATTCCATCAACAAATCGACCCTCAAATCATCAAATCTCACTCTCCAATACCATGGCCTAAAATCCTCAAATTTTACTTCAAATTTACATAAACTAGGTGTAATGATAAATGGGTAATCAATATCTATCATTAAAAGTGATCAAACTTTACTTACCTCTTCAATTGTAGCAAAAAGTCTCCCAAAAATCGCCCTTAGCCAAGCTCCACAAATCCAAAATGAGAAAAATGACCAAACCCTCATTTTTATGTTCTGCCCAGTGATTCCTCACCTACAGCTCACTTAAACGCATCTGCGGAATGTGGTCGCATCTGGGGCTTCTTTCAAAAGTTGACCCTCTATTTTTGCGGAACTTCCACAGCATTTGTGAGTCTGTTTATGTGGACTGCTTCCGCATCTGCGGCTCCTGACCTTCCAGCAACCTTCCACTTCTGCGGTCTCCTTTGCGGATTTACGCATGCACACCTGCGCCTTAATGTCCCTCATATGTGGGCTCCCAGATGCGGAAAATCCCTTGCACCTGTGCTCCTCCCCATCTCCAGCCAATCCCGCTTCTGCGATAACCAAGCCACTTCTGTGGCCTCTCACCTGCGGCGAGATCCTCGCAGGTGCGATTGCACCAGAACCTGCAACCTTCAGCATTTCCCCCAAGTCCAAACATGATCCGCCAATCATTCGAATCACACCCTAGGCCCCCGGAACCCTATCCAAACAAACCAAAAGTCCTAAAATACAATATGAACTTACTCGAAACCTCAAATCACATCAAACAACATCAAAATCACGAATCGCATCCAATTCAATCCTAATAAAACTAATGAACTTCCAACTTCTAAAACTCATGATGAACTATATCAAATCAATTCTGAATGATCTCAAATTTTTTATGCAAGTCCCAAATGACACAACGGACCTATTCTAATTCCCAGAACCAAAATCTGAATTCGATATCAATAAAGTCAACTCTCGGTCAAACCTCTCAACCGTTGCAAACCTTCAACATCCTAATTGTCGCCAAAAAGTATCAAATCAATCTACGGATCTCCAAATCAACATCCGTACATACGCCTAAGTCCAAAATTACCATACAAAACAACTGAAATCATCAAAACTCTATTCTAGAGTCTTCTATATAAAAGTCAAACTCTGATTAGCTCTTTCAACTTAAGCTTTCAACCTTGGGACTAAGTATCCCAATTCATCTCGAAACTTTTCCAAACCCGATCCAACCACCCCGGCAAGTCACATATCCACAAATGAACATATAAGAGACAACAAATAGGGAAATGAGGCTACAATACACAAATGACTGGCCGGGATCTTACATTCTCCCCCTCTTAAACAAACATTCGTCCTCGAACAGGTATAGAATCATACCTAGAGTCTCAAATAGGTGTGGATATCTGCTCTACATCTTATGCTCTGTATCCTAAGTAGCTTCCTCAACTGGCTGACCTCTCCACTGAACCTTCACTGAAGCTATATTCTCCGACCTCAAGTTTTGAACCTGCCGGTCCAAAATGGTCATCAGCTCCACATCATAAGTCAAGTCCCCATCTAACTGAACCGTGCTGAAGTCCAAAACATGTGACAGATCACCATAATACTTTCGGAGCATAGAAACATAAAACACTAGGTGAACACTCAATAGACTAGATGGTAAGGCAAGTCAGTTGGACACCTCTCCAACTCTCTCAAGCACTTCAAAAGGGCCAATATATCGAGGGCTCAGCTTGCCCTTCTTCCCGAACCTCATCACACCCATCATGGGTGAAACTCTAAGCAGAACCTTCTCACCCACCATGTAATCTACATATCGGACCTTCCGATTCACATAACTCTTCTGTCTAGACTGAGCTGTACGAAGTCGCTCTTGAATCACCTTGACCTTCTCCATAGTATCACGGACCAAATCAGTGCCCAACAACCTAGACTCCCGAGGCCCAAACCAACAAACTGGAGAACAACATCTCCTCCTATATAAGGCCTCATAATTATAAAGAGCTATCTAAATACTCTACTGGAAGTTTTTGTTGCAGGCAAACTCTGCTAATGAAAGAAATTGATCCCATGAATCTCTGAAATCCATAACGTAGGCACGAAACATGTCCTCTTATCTGAATAGTGTGCTCATATTGCCCTTCCGTTTGAGGTTGAAATGTTGTACTCAACTCTTCCCGTGTGCCCAACTCTCACTGCACCGCTCTCCAAAATTGCAACGTAAACTGAGTGTCTCGATCCGAGATGATAGACACCGGCATACCATGAAGGCGAACAATCTCACAAATGTAAATCTAAGCCAGCCACTCTGAAGAATAGGTAGTCACAATTGAAACGAAATATGCAGACTTGGTCAGTCTTTCCACAATAACATATACTGCATCAAATTTCCTCAAGGTCCGTGGGAGTCCAACTACAAAATCCATCGTGATACGCTCTCACTTCCACTCCGAGATGTCAAGCCTCTGAAGCAAACCACCGAGTCTCTGATACTTGTACTTCACATACTGACAGATCAAACATCGAGAAATATACTCAATAATATATCTCTTCATCCTCCGCTACCAATAGTGCTACCTCAAATTCTAATACATCTTCGCGGCGCCCGGATGGATGGAATACAACGAACTATGGGCCTCCTAAAGGATCAAACCATTCAACCAGCCAACATTTGGAACACAAACCCGACCTTGAAGCCGTGTAACACCACCATTACCAATCACAACCTCCTTATCACCACCCCCTTGCACTGTGTCCCTCAATACCAACAAGTGAGGATCGTCAAACTAGCGAGCCTTGATACGCTCAAACAATAATAAATGAGCCACAACGCAAGCAAGACTTTGAAACATCCAAATCTCACAAACTGATTGGCCAAAGCCTGAACATCCATGGCTAGTGGCCTCTCTGCTACCGTTAAATATGCCAAACTACCTATACTCTCAGCCTTCCTACTCAATGCATCCTCCACTACATTGGACTTCCTTGGATGATATAGTATGGTGATATAATAGTCTTTCAGCAACTCTAATCATCTTTGCTGCCGCAAATTAAGGTCCTTCTGCTTGAACAGGTGCTGGAGCCTTCGATGGTCGTTATAGACCTCACATGGAATGCCGTACAGATAGTGCCTCCAAATCTTCAGCGTGTGAACAATGGATGCCAACCCAAAGTCATGCATAGTGTAATTCTTCTCATGAACCTTCAACTGAAGGGACGCATAGGCTATCATCCTACCGTCCTGCATCAACACCGCGCCAAGCCCAATACACGACATATCATAATACATGGTGTAAGATCCCGAACTTGTAGGCAGCACCAACACTAGGGCTATAGTCAATGCAGTCTTGAGCTTATGAAATATCATCTCACACTCGACAAACCATCTGAAAGGAGAACCCCTCTAGGCTAATCTAGTCAAAGGTGTAGCAATGGATGAGAAATCCTCCACAAAACTGCGATAATATCTGGCCAAACCAAGGAAACTCCAGATCTCAGTAGTAGAAAATTGTCTGATCCAACTCTAAAGTGCCTCAATCTTCTTCGAAACTACCTTGATCCACTCACTCGACACCACGTACCCCCAAAATGCCACTGAATCAAGCCAGAACTCACACTTGAAGAATTTAACATATAGCTTCTTCTCCCTCAAAGTGTGGAGTACGATCCTCTGATGCTGCTCATGATCCTCCTAGGTGCGTAAGTACATCAATATATCATCAACGAATACTATGATAAAAGAATCAAGATACGACTGGAACACATTGTTCATCAGGTGCATAAATACTGTTAGGGCATTGATGAGCCCAAAAACATCACCAGAAATTGATAGTGACCATAGTTGGTCCTGAAAGTCATCTTCAAAATATCTGAATCCCAGATCTTCAATTGATGATACCCCAACCTCAAATTAATCTTCGAGAACACTAAGGCACCCTGAAGCTGATCAAATAAGCCATCAATACGCGGTAGTGGGTACATGTTCTTAATAGTAACCTTGTTCAACTGCTTATAGTCAATACACATCTTCATAGTACCATCCTTCTTCCTCACAAATAGAACCAATGCACCCCAAGGCAACACACTGGATCTGCTAAAGCCCTTATCAAGCAACTCCTGAAGTTGTTCTTTTAACTCCTTCAAATTCTGCTGGTGCCATGCGATACGGTGGAATAGAAATGGGTTGAGTTCCCGGCACCAGATCAGTACTAAAATCAATGTTCCTATTGGGTGGCATGCCCAGTAAGTCTACAGGAAACACATCTGGGAAGTCCCTCACTATCGAAATTGACTCAACGGTAAGAGCATCGAACTAACATCCCTCACGAAGGCCAAATATGCCAAACATCACTTCTCAATTATCCGTTGAGCCTTCAAATGTGAAATCACTCTACTAGGAACATAATCCAGGGAGCCTTTCCACTCTAACCTCGGCACCCCCGGCATCACCAACATCATGGTCTTAGTGTGACAATCAAGGATAATGTGATATGACGACAACCAGTACATATCTAAAATCACATCAAAATCAACCATGCTAAGCTATAAAAGATCAACTCTCATCTCATATCCCCTAATAGTCACCACACATGACCGATATACATAGTCCACAATAATAAAATTACCTACCGGCATAGATACATTAACATACATAACTAAAGAATCACGAGGCATATCCAAATAACGAGCAACGTATGATGACACATATGAGTAAGTGGAACCATGTCAAATAATACTGAAGCATCCTTGTGGTACACTGAAACTATACGTGTAATCATAGTATTAGAAGCAATTGTCTCTGGCCTGGCAGGAAAAGTATAGCATCGAGCCTAACCACCACATGTCGTACCTCTCCCTCTAGGGCGACCGACAACTGGTGCAGGAGTCATAGTCGAGACTCACTGTTGCACTGTACCTGTTTAATGATGGGGACAATACTTGATCATATTCCCCAACTCTCTGTTGATGACCAATTTTGACCCTCTCTTTTAAAATTAAATTATTTATACTTAATGATTTGCAATAAATGTGTTGAAAATATTTTCTAATCAATTTTATACAAATATAAGATAAATAAGTAATTAATAGCATGACAATCAAGAATATTGTGATATAGCGACAACTAGTCCATGCCTAAAATCATGTCAAAATCAACCATGCTATGCAATAAAGATCAACTCTCGTTTCATATCCCCTAATAATAACCACACACGACCGATATATATGGTCCACAATAATAGAATCACCCACCGACATAGATACATGAATATGCATAACTAAAGAATCACGAGGCATATCTAAATAACGAGCAAAGTATGATGACACATATGATTAAGTGGAACCATGTCAAATAATACGGAAGCATCCTTGTGGCACACTGAAACAATACATGTACTCATAGTATCGGAAGCAACTGCCTCTGGCCTGGAAGGAAAAGCACAGCATCGAGCCTGACCACCACCTGTCAGACCTCTCCCTCTAGGGCGACCTCGACCCGTATGACCTCCACCCTAAGCTGGCTGGGCGGGTGATGTAGCAACTGGTGCTGGAGTCATAGTCAGGCCTCCCTTCTGCACTGTACCTCTATAATGACGGGGACAATACTTGATCATATTCCCCAACTCTCTGTTGACGACCAATTTTGACCCTCTCTTTTAAAATTAAATTATTTATACTTAATGATTTGCAATAAATGTGTTGAAAATATTTTCTAATCAATTTTATACAAATATAAGATAAATAAGTAATTAATAGCATGACAAACAAGAATATTGTGATATAGCGACAACTAGTCCATGCCTAAAATCACGTCAAAATCAACCATGCTAAGCAATAAAGATCAACTCTCATTTCATATCCCCTAATAGTCACCACATACGACCGATATACACGGTCCACAATAATAGAATCACCCACCGATATAGAGACATGAATATGCATAACTAAAGAATCACGAGGCATATCCAAATAACGAGCAAAGTATGATGACACATATGAATAAGTGGAACCATGTCAAATAATACTGAAGCATCCTTGTGGCATACTGAAACAATACATGTAATCATAGTATCGGAAGCAACTGCCTCTTGCCTGGAAGGAAAAGCATAGCATCGAGCCTGACCACCACCTGTCGGACCTCTCCCTCTAGGGCGACCTCGACCCGTATGACCTCCACCCTAAGCTGGCTGGGCAGGTGATGTAGCAACTGGTGCTGGAGTCATAGTCGGGCCTCCCTTCTGCACTGTACCTCTATAATGACGGGGACAATACTTGATCATATTCCCCAACTCTCTGTTGACGATCAATTTTGACCCTCTCTTTTAAAATTAAATTATTTATACTTAATGATTTGCGATAAATGTGTTAAAAATATTTTCTAATCAATTTTATACAAATATAAGATAAATAAGTAATTAATAGCATGACAATCAAGAATATTGTGATATAGCGACAACTAGTCCATGCCTAAAATCACGTCAAAATCAACCATGCTAAGCAATAAAGACCAACTCTCATTTCATATCCCCTAATAGTCACCACACACGACCGATATACACGGTCCACAATAATAGAATCACCCACCGACATAGATACATGAATATGCATAACTAAAGAATCACGAGACATATCCAAATAACGAGCAAAGTATGATGACACATATGAATAAGTGGAACCATGTCAAATAATACTGAAGCATCCTTGTGGCACACTGAAACAATACATGTAATCATAGTATCGGAAGCAACTGCCTCTGGCCTGGAAGGAAAAGCATAGCATCGAGCCTGACCACCACCTGTCAGACCTCTCCCTCTAGGGCGACCTCGACCCGTATGACCTTCACCCTAAGCTGGCTGGGCGGGTGATGTAGCAACTGGTGCTGGAGTCAGAGTCGGGCCTCCCTTCTGCACTGTACCTCTATAATGATGGGGACAATACTTGATCATATTCCCTAACTCTCTGTTGACGACCAATTTTGACCCTCTCTTTTAAAATTAAATTATTTATACTTAATGATTTGTAATAAATGTGTTGAAAATATTTTCTAATCAATTTTATACAAATATAAGATAAATAAGTAATTAATAGCATGACAAACAAGAATATTGTGATATAGCGACAACTAGTCCATGCCTAAAATCACGTCAAAATCAACCATGCTAAGCAATAAAGATCAACTCTCATTTCATATCCTCTAATAGTCACCACATACGACCGATATACACAGTCCACAATAATAGAATCACCCACCGACATAGATACATGAATATGCATAACTAAAGAATCACGAGGCATATCCAAATAACGAGCAAAGTATGATGACACATATGAATAAGTGAAACCATGTCAAATAATACTGAAGCATCCTTGTGGCATACTGAAACAATACATGTAATCATAGTATCGGAAGCAACTGCCTCTTGCCTGGAAGGAAAGGCATAGCATCGAGCCTGACCACCACCTGTCAGACCTCTCCCTCTAGGGCGACCTCGACCCGTATGACCTCCACCCTAAGCTGGCTGGGTGGGTGATGTAGCAACTGGTGCTGGAGTCATAGTCGGGCCTCCCTTCTGCACTGTACCTCTATAATGACGGGGACAATTCTTGATCATATTCCCCAACTCTCTGTTGACGACCAATTTTGACCCTCTCTTTTAAAATTAAATTATTTATACTTAATGATTTGCGATAAATGTGTTAAAAATATTTTCTAATCAATTTTATACAAATATAAGATAAATAAGTAATTAATAGCATGACAATCAAGAATATTGTGATATAGGGACAACTAGTCCATGCCTAAAATCACGTCAAAATCAACTATGCTAAGCAATAAAGATCAACTCTTGTTTCATATCCCCTAATAGTCACCACACACGACCGATGTACACGGTCCACAATAATAAAATCACCCATCGACATAGATACATGAATATGCATAACTAAAGAATCACGAGGCATATCCAAATAACGAGCAAAGTATGATGACACATATGAATAAGTGAAACCATGTCAAATAATACTGAAGCATCCTTGTGGCACACTGAAACAATACATGTAATCATAGTATCGGAATCAACTGCCTCTGGCCTGGAAGGAAAAGCATAGCATCGAGCCTGACCACCACCTGTCAAAACTCTCCCTCTAGGGCGACCTCGACCCGTATGACCTCCACCCTAAGCTGGCTGGGCGGGTGATGTAGCAACTAGTGCTGGACTCATAGTCGGGCCTCCCTTCTGCATTGTACCTCTATAATGACGGGGACAATACTTGATCATATTCCCCAACTCTCTGTTGACGACCAATTTTGACCCTCCCTTTTAAAATTAAATTATTTTATACTTAATGATTTGCAATAAATATGTTAAAAATATTTTCTAATCAATTTTTATACAAATATAACATAAATAAGTAATTAATAGTGTTAAATTAGAATTTTGGAATGGCAGAATACCTAGACGTCTATCTAAACTTGGCTCATTCTTTCAATTTGCTACCTAAATTTAGCCCTGTACCTATTGGCTACCTAGATTTATTGACTTATGTGTCTATTAAATATTGCTCATTTACCTGGCACAAAACGCGAGTGCCACTTATATTGAGCGCGTGAACTAGTGATGTTTAGGCTAACATGGCTTTATAACAGTAAAAAAACAATAATTCTATCTCAACCCCTTTTATAATCCCACCAACATATAATCCTAAATTCATTTTTCTCTTTCTTCTCTCTCCTTACATTGCTGAAGAAATATCCCTAATTGATCTCATCTTCTCTCTTTGTAAACCTGCCATAGTAGACCTACTCCCACTATAAAGTCTTGTTCTTTCCCTATTAAACCCCTAATTTTTCTCATCTTCTACTCTCTTCTTAGACAACTATTATAGAGCTCATATCCTACAATCAGATTGTGAAAAATAGTGTATTTCTATCGATGTGGGCGTGTTGCATTATTTTAAACATCATGGACTGATAAAAACTCAGGTCGTAGGTTCTATTGCTGCCACTTAAGCAAAGTAAGTGTATTTTGTCTATTTTTCTGATAGCCTAAATCTTTAGACCCTCTTCAAATCACAATGCAAATCTATTCTTTTGACAGCCTAAATCTATTATTTATTGTAGGCTCCTAGTGCATGCGAATTCTTTAAGTGGCACGATGATCAAATGCCGGAGAAAACAAGGAGAGTGATTTCTGGTCTTTTGAAGAAAGTTAATACCTATGAAAAAGAGAGGGTTCGATCAAAGTGGATAATTGTTGTACTTGTTGCTTACATAATCTGGACTTGGTTTAGGGATTCTACTTAGTTTATTGTAGTGTATTGGCATGTATTATGGGATGGTTCTAAGGCAATGTACTTAGGGTCAACGTAATCTATAATTTTACCTTCAATTGTGTACTGAATAAATGCATCATTAATATGAATATTCGAGTTAAATTTTATGCGCTATTTTGACAGAAGTTTTCAACTTGTATTGGCTTTGTAATTCTTGATAGTGATAATTTCCATTAGCAATGATAATGAATAATCACGAATACCAATCACAATTACTCAATGAAAAATGCAGTAGATATATAGCTCATTATAATGAGCTCCAAAATAAATTAAACTATTCAGCCAAGGCAGAATACATAGGCACAAAAAACTAGTCAGCCAAGTAGGTTACATAGACAAAATAAAAGTTTTAATTGGTCTACTACGTCCGGTTATTTTAAACACCTAACAACATCCAAAATATTGACTAAAACAAAGACTTTCCTACACAAACTACTTGTCACTTATTCCTCTTTCATGGAGGTATTGTTGTGTTGCTTCTTCTAGTTGATACTCTCATATGTTGTAGCTGGGCAGTTATTACTGCCTTTCTTCCCTTCCATTTCAGGCCATGTGGTTTAAATCAATGTCAATATTGGTACCAGATGCACTCGTAAAAGAAGTTTCACCCATGATAAGTCTTTCACCAGTTGTATTAGGCTGAAATCACCCAAATAATTACACTTAATCAGTACCAGTTGTAAGATTCACATTATGATAAATTAAAAAGTCATGATTTACTTACATTGAGTATTGTCCTTGATGTTTCAGGGTCTACATATAACCCAAATCCAGTTTATTTTTGTTTCTTGTTTCCTCTAACTCCTCCAATATCAGTTGGTTCTGTTGGTTCTCTTACTGGAATACATGGTCCCCTTCATCCATCTTCAGAAGCACTTTCCTTTACTCTCTTCATTCCAATTGTAGTACCCCTCCCTATTCCACTACCTTTTCTTCCAGCAGTAGTACCCCTCCCTATTCCCCTACCTCTTCCTTCAGCAGTAGTACCCCTCCTCATTCCCCTACATCTTCCTATAGCAAGAGTACCCCCTCCATATTCCCCTGCCTGTAATTCCAGTTGTAGTACTGCCCTTCTCTATTCCCCTGCTCTTCTTTCAGCATTTCTTCTAACTACTGATGTATCATGGCATATAGATATTGGGACAATATTTGAAGCATGTTATCTTGATTGAGCCTACAATTTAATGAGAATAATATAAAGCATAAGTGTACTTACCACTCCTGGACAATGAGTTTTGTTATGTCCTTGTTGTTGACATTTCGAGCAAGTAATTTTTACTCCTTTCTTGGACCACTTTCCCCACTTCTTTTTAGGTTCATCTTTAAATTTTCTTCTATAACTTTTTGGTCTTCCTGGCATCACCTTTGGAGTTGGAGGTTCAATTTTGATATTACTAGTAGCAGGCCACATGTTCATATTTGGTATTGGTTGAATAACATACTTATAGGCCATGAGAAAATAATCCTTTCTATACCACTTTTCTACACGCTCTTCAAGTTTTTCATTTATATATCTATAAGCACATGCTGCATGGTGACATGGTATCCCTCTCAATATCCAAAATCTACATATACATGTTTTATTCACTGTGTCAACAATGAATGCGAGATTTCCTTCCCCAATCTCAAAACCTGTATCACCATTAAACAAAACATGGAATCTCCTTGAAAGTTCTTTATTGTATTATAATAGTAGCCTAGCCATTGGTGAGATATCTGAAATTCATGTAGTAGCATATTTTCTCATATGTACATGCCTTGTCATAATCTTATGTCTAATCTCTTCCAACATGCTAATGATTCATTTGTGTCTACACACTAGTATCCAATAATTGAAAGTCTCACACATATTATTCTCAGTTACATCACACTTAGAATGCTCACTAAAATATGCCCTACACCAATACTTCTTGTTATAGCACAACAAATCTTCACATATTTCTTTCCCAAGTTTGCCCAAAGAAACTAACTCTGATTTAAATTTTACCTCAAATGATGACTTTGAACATCTCCAAAATTATTTTCTTCTTCCCTCTCATTTCCACTTCTTAGACCAATTTGACCAAATGTACCTGGAACATATTTTGTGTTCAGCACAAGGGAGCAGGTCACTAATACTTGGTATAAGTCCCTGTAAAACAGAATATACAAAAGCAATTAAAAACAAGAGCAAAATAAATAAAACCAGTAAAAATACAAACAAAGTATATGTGGATACCTTCTGCATATCTGACATGACAGTTAATCATTCTCTATTTCCTAACTCTATATCCGTAATCAAATGGTCAATGAACCAACTCCAAGAATGCTTAATTTTTGTGTCTACAACAGCCCAAGCTATTGGATATATCTGTTGGTTGTCATTCTTCCTAATTGCAACCAACAGTTCTCATTTACAAGATCCTTTCAAGAAGCAACCTTCAAATCTTATTATCCTCCTACACCCCTCAAGCTATCCCTTCTTTAAAGCATCAAAGCAGACATAAAAGTACACAAACAGATTCTTCCCAGGTTCTGTTTCCCTATCAGTCCTAATCCAACATGAGCTTCCAGGATTTGTTTGTTTAATCATTTTACCATAATTACATAGTATTGAAAATTCCTCTTTCCAATCACCCATAAATTTTCTAATAACTCTCATTTTAGCCCTGTAACACACAAATCTTTCAACATACAACCCTACTTTATCCCTCACTAAATTCTGAATTTTCAGTATTGAAATTCCAGGTTGGGATGTGATTTTGTCCTTACATTTATTGGCAATAAATTTGGAAGTGCACAACTTGTTATTACTACATGTGGGGCACTTATGAACATGGTAGTAGTTCTTGACAATAAAATCACCAGAAGTAGAATCAATACTCTCAAACAATAGCCATTTACATACTTCACCCTAACTCTTCTTGAATCATTAGGCCTCAATTTTAACTGCACTTTATATTCAACTGCATATTCAGCTACAACTTTTCTAAATACCTCTGCATCTTCAAATACCATGCCAAGTTCAAATATGACAACTACACAATCTAGATCAAACCTTACCTTGTTGCTTTTCCTTCTTCTAGGCAAGTCAACACCTTCTTCAACATATGGATCTAACTCATCTTGGATATCATCACTACCTATGTCTTAATTATCAATGTATTCTTCATCCCCTCCTAATTTACCAATATACCTGGCAGCCTTGTTCTTTCCGATGTCCTCAAATTCTCTATCTATTCCAGCTTCCCCCAAAATAACCTCTTCAACATTTGCAGTTTTGTTTCTTCTTTGTTCATCATTCTTGGCAGCTTTTCTCTTCTCATTAAACTGGGCATTCTTAGCAGCCTTTTTAGATTTTCTTTCATCTCTAAAGGCCCTCAATTCATCATCAACATCAGTGTCATCCTCTTCAGGAAGAGACTCCAATTCTGAGTCACTTTCAAGCTCAGAATCAGTCCAATCTATATTAAGATCTTCAAAGGTATCAACAGTAACATGAAGTTTCTCAAGTACTACCCCATATATGTCTGCCCCTTCCACTATTCCAACATCTTCTAGGTATCCCAAATCCCACCTTGGACCACTTTCTATATAAAAGGGCTCACTAGTAGTATACCTTGACCCAACTACTATACCAGACACATTTATTGAGCCAGTTTTAATTACATCAGGCCCAACAACTAAGCCCACATCAGCTACCTTGGGATTATCTATTTCATGTTGTACATATATGTCCAAAATGTCCTCATGCTTTAAGCCACTAATAATCTCTAATAGTTGAGAGTCACTGTTCAAGCGCACAAATTTTGAATGTTTTGGGTCAAAATGAAAAAGATCACCCACTGAGACATACCCTAAGTCATTAGTATAGGAACAAAGCTCAACGACAGAAAATGTATCTTTATCAATAGAAAAAGCTACAACATTCCTTTCCCTAATATACTTTGGGAATCGACCAAAGGTAAATGTCCTCCCATGGTGAAAGTTAGTGGATATAAATTCTGCCATCACTGATAAAATACAGTATCACATGCGCACACAAGTAGAACCAACCCTAGTTTTGCGACCAAATTTCAATAATACCCTAAATCAGAATATGACAATAAAGAAGGTTAAAAGAGAACTTATGTGTCTTGTTTTCTTCCCCACAAGTAACAGTATTCCACGAACCAGTAGCTCCTTTTACAACAGTAGTCCATGAACTAGTAGCTTCGTCGACCATCCCTAATCCACTTTGACTTTTAACTATTACGAACCCTAATCGACCCTTGAATTAGAAATTGAAGTTATTTTGTGAGAAAGGGAACGAAATCACTAACCATCAACCCTAATTAGAAGAAAAAGTTATTCTATGATAGAGAGCCTTTAGAAGAGAAATGAAGATGGTTTAGGTTTTTTACTTTGTGAATGGGGCGTTTAATTTGGGGTGGGGTTAATCTAGAATGATCAAGAATTTGGGGTGGATCTGATGTGGAAAACAAAAACACATGGATTTTCTTAATTGGGATAGCCTTACACGTTGGAAGCATTTTTTTACACACGCTGAGATTATTGTACCAGGTAAGTGAGCAGTATTTAATAGACACATAAGTCAATAAAGTCAGATAGCCAATAGGTACAGGGCCAAATTGAGGTAGCAAATTAAAAGAATGAGCCAAGTTTAGGTAGCCGCCTAGGTATTCTGCCCTTTGGAATTAATAAAATAACCTCTATATTCTGATACACAAGTTTTACAATAAATTTAACAAATTAACTTTTGGATTTTAATTAACTTGTTTATTATTTGAATTAATCCGAAATTTATTTTCATAATTCAGAAAATAAAGGTTTTAATAAATAATTAGTTAATTATAGTAATTTATGGTGTATTTGATGATTATACCCATTTAATTAGAATTATTTAAATTTAATTAAATTAATTTTAAAGGGGTTAAAGATCAAATGCCTACAATTGCAAATACTCAATTAATACAATATGGCTATTTATCAAATCAATTTTAGCCCAAACATTGGCCCAATCTCTCATCTGACTCGGTCCAAACAACCTCACCAGTCCATGTTGGCGATCCACCCCCACATCCACGAACCAACCAAATCGTTCCATGTTACCCTCTAATCCCACTCACAAAACAAACACAAACGATCTGGGTCGTCGATCCAAACCATCGACAATCCATATTTATTCCCATTTTTCCTTTAATTTTCACCCTCCCATCATATATAACCATAGCACAGATCCAACGGTTCCCGTATTTTCTCATAAAAATATTTTCAAAATATTTAATCCCTGATTTATCGAGATCGTTGATCTAATGATCAAAAGGCCTAGATCTCTTCCCCTATTCTTAACCTTAGAGACCATCCTAGTATCCCCTAGACCCTAAACATCCCCCCCCCCAGACCAGCTGCCTCATTTTTCCCTTTGCCTCTCTTTTCTCCCATCCGCCTAAACCCATCAATCTCAATTCCTTGCACAAAATGTCCAAGGTCAACTGATTCAACCTAAAATCATCTCTTTTTCCTCCTAAGCCGCGAATCTAGCCGATTCTTTTCCATTTCTACCGATAAAATTCAAAACGCCCAAATCTGAAACCCTAGCCTAAAGATGAAACTTCAAAGTCGTTTGATTTCCTTCATGCTCCATCAAATCGGAGCATGCATGAATTTTTCTCAGAGCTTCATCATGAGTATTCGATGTCTAGAGGTCAAATGGCTTGACCTCTAGATATTAGAGCCTTATACGATGGATTTTGATTCACCAACGGTCGATTTTGATTCTCAATCGCCAGGTAAAACTCTTCATCAATTTCCCTCTGTTCTCTCTGATTTTACTCCCTAATGTCATCAACTCATCGTCACCTTCCACTCACTATCTACTATAACCCTAAGCATTGAATGACACTATAAATAGAGGCTTTAATTTTCCTCACCTAACATGATGAAACAGACTAACACATATAATCGAACAACTAAAAAACTTAGATTCCCCCACCGATTTCACCTTTCTCTTCTCTTTTTTTCCAATTATAAGATCATTCACTGTTCGAAGTTTGAGTTTTGGATTCCTAAACGACAAAACAAAAGACTTTATTTGGTTTGCTGCTCAGAAGAAGGTCAATATATACTGACCCTCTTTTTTCTTTAATTATCTGTGTTGCTTCATGCTTACTATATTTCTTCTTTGAGTACCTCTTGTTATAATGTATGCTTTTGGTTTATGGATGCTTGTCCTATTTTGATATTGTATGTTATCCTCATTAAGCCGATTGTTTCTATGATAACCTAGAACTATTAATGTTAGCAGACTATCTTTGTGAACTTAATAGGCTTCACCAGATAAATACTTCTCTAAGTGAACAATCTTAGCCTTGTTGAACTTCTGTAATCAATTAAGGAACCTTAATGACTCTCTGCACATGTTCTGATCTTAGACCTTCCTGGTGCCTTACTGAGATTTCATGTCTGTTGTACTAGTCTTATATTGATTAGAAATGCTACCTGCTGATCTATATCATATACTCGACTTGTTTGTTTTGATAATGTCAGAATTATGGCAGTCATGTACATTTAAAAGGTCTAATACAAGTTTGCTATTATAAGTTTAACTTACCAACTTAGTTGTTAGGTTGCCTAGTCTTCAAACATATTTTGTAATCCGATAATTTCTTAAGACATCATTGTATGTACGCATGAAAATCTTCTGTTAATCTTCACGTTTATGTGTTTGCTTAGCTATACTTATAGACTCTACTGGATAAATATTTTCCAAAGGTAATTAACTTGAGTCTTAATGAGTTTCTGTGACTAATTTAAAGATTATGATGATTCTATGTATCAGCTACTATCATGTTTAATCCATGTCTCTAACTCTCACTGAAGGCCTTGTTAAGAATTATACATGTTGCATTTGTTGCATTATTTCTTGAATTATCAATGCTATTTGTTACTGTATCATAACTGAACTTCATTATGCCTATGCTATCACACTCAACCTGTCTTCTTGGATTGGTTGATCCATTACTAGAACCATGTCTACTTAATATATGTAAAACTCATATGTACTTATGATTTAAATCTCTATGGTGTACCTATTAATTTGTTTATAGATCATCTACTCATCTGCTAAATTATATAAGTCTTGTTGTCCTTTAAAGACATCATTAGGCACACATTTGAACATCTTCCTGTTAGCCTCTATACTTGGGCGTTCTATCTCATGAACTTCTTTCTTGCCTCTTCATCTGAAAGATACTCATATTTGGTTTGTTATACTCTCCACCTGAAATTGTAGTATCCCATAAAGAAGAAGCTGAATCTTGATAGATTAATTTTATAGAACTTAGAATATAAGTCAGCTGTGATTAATCATCAACTTAAGGGAAACTCACTAACATTTTATTGCCCTATTTGAATGAATATTGCTCTATGCTTGGCTGAACACTTTGACTCTTAATAACTTTATATGAATCTAAGATTATGAACTTGAAAGGGTGAGTGGTCATGTTATTAGCTTGGATTAGAATTAATGTTGACCTCCTTGTCCATATAAGTACCTATGTTAGTGTTGTTGCTCTTTAGGAAATCTGTACAAAGTTGAGGATTTGATCAATGTGTGTGAACCTTTGATTATTCTCAATATAGTCTAATAGTTGTTGAGATACTGTAAATTTAATTATGAGCTCTTGTAAATTTTAATCAACTAGTAGGATTAATGAAGTTAACATACATATGCTCTCTACCTCTTGAATCACCTAATTTAGAACTTAAACCTGAATTAGTTTTCTGGTGGTTGCCTCTCTTTATTTTATATCTGTGCTTAGTTCCTTTAAAAGTGTTATGATACATAGTGAATATCCCTGTATATTGTGAGTATTTGTAGCATCTTATACTCTTTTATTTGGATTGTAATCCCAAAGCCAAATGATGTAATCTTTACAGTTTATAATCTTATACTTTTGATAATGGTACTGTGTATAGCTTATGTGGAAAATATGAACCTGTGTGTTTACTGCTTCTACAATATTGATTACCACAGTGAATGCCTCATTTGCAACTAAATCTACAGGGAGGAATGAGTATGAATGGTTAAGGGTATTTGGGAGTAGGATCTAGTTTGTGGTTGAGATGTCCTCCCTAACACAAGCACTGCTCGGGGTCCCTGAGACTCTTGTGAACTCTCCCATGAATGAGATTTTGCCCTGAGCTATATATCGTTGGCACTCATTAATCTCTTTAGGATTAATGCATATGAAAAAGGATTCACTGTGATCATTAATTTTGTTTATTTTATTGGGCCTTACATTGTCCTCGCTACATTCTTAATCACGGAATTTGTTATAGCTTATTGGGCCTCTTGTAGCATCACTAATGTCTTTCTTTTCTTTTGCATATATGATTGAACTGAGCCTGCTGAGTTATCTAGAACTCAGGCCTATGTTCCAGCCCAGAGTCTGTATCGCTGAAGTCTGTCATTGCTATATTCTAATTCTGTTGGGCCTACGTTCCCTTTGGCCCGAACTTTGAGTCCAATCTCCTTTACTTTCCTCTCTATTAGATAAACTAAACTTGTCATATATTTTATGCATATATTATGGCACTAACACTGCTATTGAATCTTTATTTATGCTTTTACCATTTTAGAAACCTAGGCAAGCCAAGGCCCATAGGTAATTTAAAGAAAATTATTAGTTATACTATATTAGCTATAAAACTTAGATACTTTGATCACTTATTTTGCTAATACAAGATCTCATCTCTATTTATGCTAATCATTCTAACAAATCTCTTTTGATGTTTGATATAAATTTGAAAATGAGTGCCCCCTTTTCTTTAAAGGATGATTTCGAAGTTGGTTTTCTATAAATAAAAATCAAACACAGTCGAAAATAAAGATTATCAAACCCCAACGTGTTTTCTTCAAACATGGCTACAAAGTTGAAATCAATTCCCAAAGGTATATCCAAGACCCATTTTTAAGTAGTTTCCTACTCTACCAGATTTACACAAAATAACAACCCCTTATTTCAAAATACAAAAATATTTAAAACATAGCCACACTTTGCAAATCTTTTTGACCTTGTAGGTGTAAACATCTTTGAAAGGATTTTTTACAAATTAAACATATGTTCCTTTTTTCAAAGTACATATACTACCTTCTTCCGAAAATAATAGACTATAAACAAGACATAAAGTAGGACACAAACTTTTAAACACTAAACTAAGTAGAATACAAACATCTAATTTTCCTAACCTAGTCCAAGTCCTATGGAGCTACCTCATGTAGATTTTAGGGGTGGCCTAACACCTTCCCCTTAGAAGAACAAGAACCCTTACCCATATCTCACCGGTTAGCACACTAATAGGATAATAATTTGATAAATAAATAGGTACCCTAGTATACCTTTAAATATTAGGTGGACACTCTTTTTCATCAATAACAGGGTAACCACTAGTTGAGTCTTGTTTTGACTCATACAAAATAGGGTGCAACACTCTCCACAATCGTAGCAACCTCGAATTGGAAATGACTGTGGGGCCTGAATCAGACCCTGAGAACTAGAATAACCACTGGAAGAATAGGGTGTAACACTCTGATTCAGGCCCCTTAGCAGACTTAGACTAGATCTAGAATTTAGGGATATTTTTTTTATATACTACTTAACTGTGCTTATTTTTGCAAATATGTGCTTACCTATCTTACTTGTTTAGCATGTACTTATCTGCATGCTTTAATATTATTATTATAATTATTATTATCCCAACTATATGTTACCTCATTATATAAATTGTTATCAGATTATTTCATATCAAGTCTTGGCCATACACTATCACACACAATGACACATGAGGGTTGTCTTTAACACCTCTCCGTACCTTCTGTCGAAATTCTCTAGTTTCAGAGAGAGGCTTTGTCAGGTCAACTGACATAACGTCTCGCGGTATTCAATCCAACTCCAAGAATTAGGAAACATTCTACTCTAGCAAACATAGGTCATACTGCATAAACCTTAGGTGAGTTGGTCATTGGCATTGACTCACAATTAGGAAGTCACCTTAATGTCAACTGGTCATGCACCCAATGACATGTCTTTTGTGGAACGGCAAACCAATCCAGACGAGACACTAAAGATCTAAAGAAAACACTTACCAAATCCTCTTTTCACCTCTTCAGAAATGAAAATCAACCAGAACATCTCTGAAATCAATATGGTCATCAGAGCACTACACAAGCTGAAATAATGGTGGAGAAATATTCGCCGAGATCATGGATATAAAATCAGAACGCACTTGGGAGCATTGACCGCTTTAATAAACATCCGGGCCACAAAATCCTTACCAGGCTGCTGGTAGAATTCTAGGACCCAGCTATAGTGGTGTTCAAGTTTGTCGATTGTGAATTGGTGCCAACAATGGAGGAATTCACTAGCTTCATAGAGTTGCTGTTTGATGTGAGAAAGCCAATACTGCCAGTTACCATGCCTGACCACATGTTTCTTCACGCTTTGGGTCTGACAATCCACCAGAATCTGAGGAACATTGAAGACGGATGTGTAAGCTTGGACCAATTGTTCGACAGGTTTTAGCATCGAGAAAGTTACGAGTGGCATATGGGAAAGTTTCAATGTGATCAAGTGACCTAGGAAAGTCTCTGTCCTTTGACCTTCTCTTTGGCATTGTTAGGATTACTGGTCTTCCCGCAAAGGAAAGGGCGAATCAATATCAACTTGTTGTCTGTGGTCTTGGCTAATTTTCAGGGAAATCTTCAAGTCACCCTAGTCCCTATGATATTAGCATAAACACTCTAGGAATTGTACGCATATTCCAGAGGGTACGACGTTTTCAAAGGCTGCAATCTACTACTCCAGTTATGAGCCACAGAATATTTCTTTCAAAGGGAGGCCACCGTCAACTATTTCATAGGCATCATCAATATGATTAAGAGTTGAAACGAGAGAATGAGACACTGTGTCTCACCACACAAGCAAGGGGAATGGAGAGACATGCTGACCTACTTGAGTGGAGAATGGATAAATTGGAAGCTCTTGTGGTTAAGTGTCAGGGCAATTCTGAGCCCCCCCCCCCTCCCCCCGAAAAAATACTTCATCGAGCTAGTGGGACTTGAAGGCACTAAGTTGTATGCACCTCTATGAATTCTTTAGCAGTTTTGTCTGATCTAGGATGTACCCCTATGGTCAAAGATATCTCTTTATGAAGATGACTATAAATGACAAATTCCGATCCCAAGGGTGAGGAGACTTCAAGACGAGTGGTATGACTTAATCATGATGTCGATGGGTCAGAATTTGTGGTGTACTCCAGAATGCTTCATGTGGATCAATGAGGAGGATAAGCTGGCTCGACCGAGCAGAGAAGGAGTGGCCGAGCTAGAAGATGCAGCATCATCCCTAAAAATATATCATGAGATTTTGTCTAATTATCTCGTTACCACCGCCATGCATCGGCAAGTGGGTGATCACATGCTGCCACCTCCGGAGGATGATGATCAAGTGATTGAGTATATACATATTGAATAAGAGACAGAACTTGAAGAGGATCCTGAAGAAGTTCCAGAATACAACAACGGCGAGGAAGAAGAAGAACTTGAAGAGGATCCTAAGGAGGAGCCTGAAGAAGAGGACTTAGGAGATGACTCCGGGGATGATTATTAGTGGTTGGTTGATTTTCTCCTAACTTATACCCTTTATCTTGTATCCCTTTCATTTCTCTAAGGGCAAGCATGTGAGCCCATGTGACCTTGTGGATGTTGGAAAACAATGTTGTAACCATCGCACCAGCCTTTTGTAATCCAAATATTATTAATGAACAACCAAAGTTCGCTCTGTATCTAAACGTGTCTAAATCTGACTTTTCGCCAAACATTCACGACATAGGCCTACCTCCGACAAAGAGAGGTCCCTCTAGAATATTAGAAAATGAGCTTATCTTGAATACGTTAGCTAACTGCTCTATGTGCTTATATTTGTGCAATCGCTGAAACTAACTTCCGCTCTTCATTCTTTTTCATTTTTCTATATTACTTTATTATCATTCCCTGAAAACAAAGGTCGGTTTGTGTTGACACGTAAAACTGGCTGAACCACTATACAACTTGAGATCAAAAGGGAAGATGTCTATGACTGATGACCCGGCCGGAAACGCTCCAGTAATAGCCAACAACCTGGGACAATCGGGGGAAAAAGATGATACTCAAAATGATGATCACGTTGCTAGAATGTTACAGGAAATAGAGTCATTGAGAGAAGAAGTACATCATATTCGGGAGCTGGTGCATTTAGTCGTGACGACGCTTCCGCAACTACCCTGCTTCCCTTCACTGGACTCAATCCTTGATCATTTCCCTTCAACTACTAGACAAACAAACAATACCCAACCACAGTCACTAAAAATTCCACAACTGAAGTTGTACAACCAGTAGCCCTCGTAAATCTGCCTAATCCTCCTATACATACCCTTTATGTCCCGAATTACATCCAGACACCGCAAAACCCACCAGTCACTATCAACTCAATTCATACCCCTCCCCATGACAGCGCCACTTTTGCCAACAATTAGACCAACACATACTGCGGCACACACCGCTACACACGAATGGTATATTCCACCTGTATATGCCACCTCAGAACCTACCTTTACAGCGCACATCACGGTTAGAGTACCATACGAGATCGATCAATATGTTGAGATGGAGAGAGAATAAAAGTACAAGTAAGAAGAGTCATTGTCAGAGAAGTTGCGAGTGTTGAGAAAGCAGATGAAGAATCTCCAAGTTTCTCGAGGTAGCGAGAGCCTGGATTATGAAGATTTGTGTATACACCCCGATGTTGACATGCTTGTAAGGTACAAGCCTCCAAAATTAGACATTTTTGATGGACCGGGTGATCCCCATGGGCACTTGAGGGCTAACTGTGACAAGCTGGTCAGGGTAGGA
The DNA here is from genome assembly GCF_000390325.3 of Nicotiana tomentosiformis. Lineage (NCBI taxonomy): Eukaryota > Viridiplantae > Streptophyta > Magnoliopsida > Solanales > Solanaceae > Nicotiana > Nicotiana tomentosiformis. Next base: position 72,322,613 of record NC_090822.1, on the reverse strand, counting down.
AGAAATGAAAAATTGAGGATGAAGTTATTTATGAGGAGCCTCACTTGGTACACCCGCTAGGAACCCGGAAATTAGAGAAAGTGGCAAGACATGGCGGAGGACTTTATGAAGCATTTCCATTTTAATACCGAGATCACTCCAAACAAGTTCACTCTAGTGAATTTGCAGAAGAAATCATCAGAGTCATTTCAAGAGTATGCCCGCTACTAGAGGTCGGAGGCTGCTAGAACCCAACCCCCGCTAGATGAAAATGAGCTAACCAAGTATTTCATCAGGGCCCAAGAGGGAATTTACTTTGAAAACATGATGGGTCAGAAATTTCCCGAGCTGGTTAAGATGAGAGACCTTTTGGAAGAAGGCATAAAATCAGGCAAGATACAGTAAATGGCTGCATTACAAGCTGTCACCAAGGCAATTCAGTCTGATTCTATAAGCAGTAGGAACAAGAAGAAGGAAGAAGTATCAGCAATTGTTCCTTACTATCAGTCCATTCCACCTCGCAAAAACAACTTTTACCCTATGAACACCCATCCTTTACACCAACCTACCTACGCTCCAGTATATAACACACAACCATACTATAACACACAACCACAATACAACCCACTTTGTGCTCATATGAATCCAAACCCACCACGACTATATGCTCCAGTCCAAACCACCACCCATCAAAATTGACCTACCTATCCACCTCGACCATGCCCAATTTTCGAAGAAAGTAATCCTAGAAACTACATCCCGATTTCTGAACCCTTAGCCCAATTATTTGAAAGGTTGAGGAGAGTCAGTTTGATATACCCGGTGGAAGGGAGAATTCCTGACTAACCTTTCAAATACTTCGACGCAACCAAACATTGCGCTTACCATTCAGGTGTTCCCAGGTATAATACTGAGGAATGTTTCAGGCTGAAGAATGAGATTAAGTCTCTTATCAAGAGTGGAGCCATTCAATGTACTCTGGCTCCACCAAATCTTAATCGTAACCCACTGCCAAACAATAGAAACGAAGGAGCTAACACGATCGCTTTGGATGAAGATTATGATCTGAAGGGGACCATCGTCACAATTAGAAATGTCGAGGGTGCAAGAGTTCAACCCCAAAAGATTCTATTGATTACTGTACAGTTGAAACCAATGGTGATGGTCCAGACATACCAACAATAGTCCATTGCCGCTGTCAGGAATAAGGAGAGTCGAAAACAAAAATAGCTTTGTGGACTTACCACCAGAAAGGAAAGGGTAAAATGATGGATTCTGCAGCTGCTCACGGGATGACCAGGTCAGGAAGGTGCTATGCTCTAGAGGAGATAAACCGAGGGAACCCGAGTAGTGAGCAGAACCAGAGGAGAAACATAACGGATGCCGAGGCGGCAGAGTTTTGGAGAAAGGTGCCAGTTAAGGAGTATTCCTTGGAACAACAATTGAAGAAGACCCCTGCACATATATCGATCATGAATTTGTTGATGAGTTCCAACAATTATAAAGATGCTTTGATGAAGGTGTTAAGTAGAGTAAGTGTGCCAAGTAACACTACTAGCGAGGCGTTAGCAGCAACCATTGGAAAGATGGTCGAAGAAAACATGATTTCCTTTCGAAGAGATAAACTTCCTGTAGAAGGTGTGGATTATAACAAAGCCATGCATATCACTATCAAGTGTGGGGATAAAGTGGTGTCTCGAGTGCTGGTTGATGGAGGATCTGTAGTGAACGTTTCCCCGTTCTCCACTTTACGAGAATTGGGTATCCATTTGAGAGAAGTAAAGGAAAGCCATGTAAGAGTGAGAGCTTTCGATGGATCATAGAAAGATGTAATTGGAGAGATCTATCTATCCCTGCTGATTGGACTAGTTGAGTTCCCAATATAATTTTAAGCAATGTACATTTTGTATTCATGATGAGGGCCCTGGATACATATGGCAGGGGCAGTTCTATCCACTCTCTATCAGTGTATGAAATTCGAGTGGGATTATCAAGAGATCATAATTCATGATTAATTGAGCCGGTCAGCTTACCTAGAACATGCAATTCCATTCATAGAAGGATTGGATGGGGTTACTTTCATGCGGTCGAGATCATGCAGACCACGAAGATGGAGAAGAAGGAGCAGAATCAGGGTATGCAGTCACCATACAGGTCTAAAATGGCAATGAGAGAGATGATGAAGTACGAGTATCGACCAGGGATAGAGCTAGGATCCCGATCAAATGGGATACAGAGCCGATTGAGCCGAAATGGCAGAAGGGCACTGCTGGCTTGGGGTATCAACCTCCAACCGAAAAGACTTACACCGATAACTTTGGGAAGACGGCTTTTGTACTAGAGCGTGTTCCGGGTCCGGGTCAGAGCTCAGCACTAAGGATGACATTGTTGATGGAATAGGAAGATTGTTCGTGACCATGATCGAGGAATGTTATGACGAAGCTGATATCAAGACATCGACCATTCGTGAAGCCGAACCAGGAGAGGCTTTGCAGAATTGGACCGCCAGCCTATCTCTAGTTCGTCGGGAATCTTGATAGTGTGGAATTGTAGTAATATTGAAAAACATACGTGGTCATTTAAGGCTTGAACTATGCTTGTACTTTTTGGTCAATCACCTCCTTGAACGCTTAGACGTTCCCCTTTTGATGAAATAAAAGAATCACCTTTCTTGAAATCATTGCAAACTCTTATTTATACTTAGTTTTTCTTTTCAACAATCAAATCGATAAAAAACCGTTTTCCACAATTATGACATGTAACAAAACCCTCAAGCAAAACAATCGAGACTACGAAGAGTACGACGAGAGCATGATGCCTGATAACCTCCCATAAGAGATCGAGCAGTTAGAAAGCCAGAAGAAACCCAACCTTGAAGAAATAGAAGTAATCAACTTGGGAAGTGAAGAAGATGTGAAAGAAACTCAAATTAGTATCCACTTAGAGGCAGAACAGAAGGAAGAATTGGTTGAGCTCCTCCGAAAATACATCTATATGTTCGCTTGGTCATATGACGACATGACTGGATTATGTGCCAACATTGTCTCGAACTGGTTGCCCATCGATCCTGCCAGACCGCCAGTCAAACAAAAATCCAAAAAGTTCATGCCAGATTTGAGTTTGAGGATAAAAGAATAAGTCACCAAGCAGATAGAGGTAAATTTGATGAAAGTCACCAATTATCCTACATGGTTGGCAAACATCGTACCGGTACCAAAGAAGGATGGGAAGATCAAGATATGTGTGGACTATAAAGATCTCAACAAGACTAGTCCAAAGGATGATTTTTCTCTACCAAACATTTATATCCTAGTCGACAATTGCGCGAAGCATGAGTTGTAGTCATTCGTGGATTGTTTCACTGGGTACCACCAGATCCTGATGCACGAAGAAGATGCGGAGAATACAACGTTCACTACGCATGGGGAGTTTATAGTTATAGAATCATGCCATTCGATCTCAAGAACGCCAATGCTACTTACATGAGGGCCATGATGACCCTTGTTCATGACATGATCCACAAATAAATCAAGGTATATGCGGATTACATCATCATCAAATCTCGGAAGAGCGCAGAGCATTTGAGCAACTTGAAAAAATTCTTTGAATAATTGCGGAGGTACAGTTTGAAGTTGAACCCCGTGAAATATGCATTCGGAGTCCCCACCGAAAAACTTTTAGGTTTCATCTTCAGCAGGAAAGGAATAGAGTTGGATCCCTCCAAAACCAAGGCCATTCCAGATTTTCCACCACCTAAGAGTAAGAAAGACGTGATGAGTTTCCTTGGCAGATTGAAATACATCAGTAGGTTCATAGCCTAGTCGATGGTAATCTGTGAGCCTATTTTCAAGTTGTTAAAGAAGGATGCCGCTACAAAATGGACAGAAGAATGTTAGAAAGCTTTCGACAGTATCAAGAAATATTTGTCAAATCCACTAGTGCTAGTTCCTCCCGAACCCAGGAAATTGTTGTTACTATATTTCTCTGTTCTGGATAATTCATTTGGATATGTGTTGGGACAAAACGATGAGAGTGGGAGGAAGGAGCAAGCCATCTATAACATGAGCAAGAAGTTTACACTGTATAAGGCTAGATACACCTTGTTAGAGCGAACCTACTATGCTTTGACTTAGATCGCTTAAAAGTTAAGGCACTACATGTCGGCATATACCACACATTTGATATTCTGACTCGACCCGCATAAGTACATCTTCTAGAAGCCGATACCTACAAGAAAGTTGGCCAAATGGAAGATTCTTCTCAGCGAGTTCGATATTGTGTACATAACGCAGAAAGTTATCAGGGGACAAGCATTAGCCTACCATCTCGCAAAGAACTCAGTGGACAAGGATTACAAGACACTCACTATGTACTTTTCGGATGAAGAAGTGTTGTTCACAGGGGAGGAAATTGTAAAGTCATACCCATGGTGGAGAATGGTTTTTGATGGAGCATCAAACTTTAAAGGTGTAGGGATTGGGGCAGTCCTGATTTCTTACGTCGGACAGCAATACCCGGCTTCAGCTAAGATAAGGTTCCTTTGCACCAATAATATAGCAGAGTATGAAGCATGCATCCTCAGGATTAGGATGGCAGTTGACATGAATATCAAGGAACCTTTGGTCATAGGAGATTCTGATTTGCTAATACATCAAGTTCAGGGTGAATGGAGTACCAAAAATGTCAAGATCCTTCTGTACCTGTACTGCGTGATAGAGTTGTGAAAGAAATTCACCAATATTGAGTTCAATCATGTTCCCAGAATTCAGAATGAGTACACCCATGCTCTTGCAACCTTGTCATCCATGATCTAGCATCCATATAAGAATTACATCATCCCTATTAAGATAGAAGTTCGGGATCAGCATGCGTACTGTTTCTATGTAGACAAAGCGCCAGATGGTAAGCCGTGGTATTACGACATCAAAAGGTTCCTTGAAGTAAGAGCGTATCCAGAGAATGCCACCAACGGTCAGAAGCAAGCATTCAGAAGGTTAGCAAATCACTTTTTCTTAACGGGGAAGTTCGGTATAGGAAGACCCCGGACTTGGGTCTGTTAAGATGTGTTGATGTCGCTGAAGCAACCAGACTAATGGAGGAAATACACACATGAACATGCGGACCTCACATGAATGGTTTCACTTTGGCCAAGAAGATTTTAAGAGTCGGATACCTTTGGATGACCATGGAAAGCGAGAGTATCCGTTATGTGCAGAAGTGTCACCAGTGCCAGATTCACAGAGATTTCATTCGGGTTCTACCTAATGAGCTAAATGTAATGGGTTCTTCTCGATCGTTAGCCACTTAGGGCATGGATGTGGTTGGACCTATAGAACCCGCCTTATCAAACGAGCATCGTTTCATCCTGGTAGCCATCAACTACTTCACCAAATGGGTTGAAGCTTCTACATACAAATTTGTTACAAAGAAGGTGGTGGCAGATTTCGTCTGTAACAACATAGTCTGTCGATTCGGGATCGCAGAGTCAATCATTACTGACAATGCAGCCAACCTCAATAACAATCTCATGAGGGAGATTTTCCAGAAATACAGAATCATCCACCGTAATTCCACAGCTTATCGGTCGCAAATGAATGAAGCAGTTGAAGTAGCCAATAAAAACATCAAAAGGATCTTACGAAAGATAGTGGACAATCACAGGCAGTGGCACGAGAAATTATCCTTCTCTTTATTGGGTTACCGGACCACTATGAGAACATCCACTGGGGAAACACCATACATATTAGTATATGGAATTGAAGTTGTGATACCCGCAGAGGTCAAGATACCATCTTTGAGGGTCATTCAATAAGCCAAGTTAGATGACACAGAATGGATACGGGTCAAGAAAGAGCAACTTATGCACATCGAAGAAAAGATAATGGACGCAATATGCCATGGTTATCTGTATCAAAATAGTATGGTCAATGCATTCAACAAGAAGGTGAAACCTCAGAAATTCACAACGGGGCAATTGGTTTTGAAGAAGATATCCCCTCATCAAAAAGAAGCCAAGGGAAAGTTCATGCCGTATTGGTAGGATCCTTATGTGGTCCATCGAATATTGTTGGTAGGAGCATTGATCCTAGAAAAAATGGACGGCAGAGTCAGCATGAAGCCCATCAACTCAGATGTAATCAAGAAATACTACATTTGAAGGCAGTAGAATTAAGGTTTGGTTGTAATAGAACTACGCCTGACCTAACTTCCCACGGTGGGATATGTAGGCAACCCACGTAGGGTCCAGTCTCTCACTTCTCTCCTTTCTTATTTTGTTATAGAAACTCCAAATATCATCTTGTATGTACTTGGAACTACACCACGACTTGATTTCCTTTGGCAGGAATACGTAGGCAATCCATATCGGATTCAGTCATCTATTGTAATTGAACTACATTCTGGCCTGATTCCATTTGGATATGTAGGCAGTCTGAGTCAGACTCGGACACTTCATTTCAATTTCTTATCACTTTTTATCTATTATAATCGAACTACGTTTTGACATGATTCCATTTGTATATGTAGGCTGCCTGAGTCAGGCTCAGTCATCATCATAATTCATTCATCATTTTATTATCCTCGAACTACGTTCAGACCTGATTCCATTCAGATACGTAGGCAACCTAAAAAGGTTCGGTCATAACCCTAGGAAAGCCTTTGTAATGCATTTGTTTAGATTAGGATGCAATCGCGACATCAAGAAGTTGTGTCATTAGGAGCATCTTCGGGAATCGACATCAACAGGACAACATCACCCAGATTCAATGTTCACATCGGAGGGAACTTCTAAACATGTCATGATCCGGAACGACAACACTTGCCATGAAAAAATAAACAGTTTTAAAAATGTTTTCTAGAAAACTATCATTCCACCTATCGAACTTCTTGGCATAATCTCACTAGACCCAAGGCAAGGCTAGGTTTGCGATCAACACAAATCGACACCCCCCCTCCCCCTACTAAGAAGTTTTCTTTGAGCGCAGGACCGACACGAGACGAAGAATATTGGGAACACTCTAAACAATGATGGACCGGCTACTCTCTCATGAACCCTTACCTCTCTTCCATTATTCAGTTTATTTTCTCATACAATTAAAGACAAAGTTCAAGTTCTTTGCAGGTATTTTGGAGCTAGGTCTCCAATGCACTCGGAGCATGTTGTATATATAAAATTGTCTGCTCAACCTATCGGAGCGCCTTGTACATAACGAGCCGCCGGCCCGGCCAATTGGAGCCATGTATATACAAAACCGTCTGCTCAACCACTCGGAGCGCCTTGTACAAATTGAGTCGCTAGCTTCGCCAATCAAAGCCCTATATATAGCAAACTACTCACTTTGCCAACTGGAACACCTCGCATAGACCACTGTCACTCTATCATATCAGAGATTCCAAGTAGATAGTTGCAAATTTCATCGCCAACGTCACCAATCAAAGGATAGACCATCCAATTCCATCATGTGTTCTGTCAATCGACGGCCGCGATTTAGTTTTGCAGTCAAGAGTACCTCTTGGTCATGCTCCTTTATTTCTCCGTTTATCTTGAATGTTTTGACATTTTATTTATGCAACTTACAGACCTTTACATTTCAAGTCATGTACTCCCATCATGCGAAGATATTTTACATTTAAAGTCAACTATTCACATCGCGTGGAGATACTCCCATCGTGCGGAGATATTTTACATTCAAAGTCAACTACTCCCATCGCGTGGAGATACTCCCATCGTGCAGAGATATTTTACATTTCAAGTCAATTACTCCCATCGCGTGGAGATACACCCATCGTGTGGAGATTCAATGCTCTGACAGCTACGGAATAGTACACAACCAAGCTAACAATCAAGTCAAATTCAAAGGCCCATCCCCGGCATCCCAAATAATGCTCCAGAGCTCGGAGACTTCAAATTCAAACATCCCATCACCCCGACCCCAAATAACGTCTAGTCGGAAGCCAGACATCATCATTCCTACATTATTTACATCACATCTTAACATATATACATTACGATATATGGGTATGTGTGTGCTTTTCTTTTGTAGGATTAAACATTGCGACGTGGAACTTCTTCTAAGTAGCAAACCAAGCTACAATGCTATGAGAGACAAAAAACTCATAAGTGTGCCAAGGATCCAAACTCCAGCTCAAATACGATCAGTAGAATTCCAAAATCATTGAATCTTTCAAGTCTCATAATCAAGCTACAATTTGAAAGTCACCCTCGGTTCCAAAATATTCTTGTCTTACAGTATCATCATAATACGGTACTGGGGCAACTCCTACAAACACCACCTTCTCCAAATCATTATTTCATAACTACATGAGGCCTGATCTTCGTTAAGCCCGAGGTATGTAGGTGATTCAAAGCCAAAGTTCGGCCCCAAATTCCCCTCAAATCTTCCATAATTTTTTCTTAATCTTACAACTTATAATCTTCCTCAAATCATATGTCATTCCTGCAATACATGCCTACGGTTGGGAAAAAATTGGTGATGGATCAATTTCTTTGCCCGAAAGCTCTTTCATCATCTCCGATCAAAGAGGGACAGCTGTTGACGACCAATTTTAGCCCTCCCTTTTAAAACTAAATTATTTATAATTAATTATTTGCAATAAATGTGTTGAAAATATTTTATACTCTTTTTTTATATAAATATAACATAAATAAGTAATTAATAGTGTTAAATTAGAATTCAGTATAATTATTAAATTTATTACCCTTATTATTTTGGAATTATTAAAATTGCCTCTATAATTTGATACACAAGTTTTACAATTAATTTTAAAAATTAACCTTTGGATTTTAAGTAACTCGTTTATTATTTGAATTAATTTGAAAATAGATTTCATAATTCACAAAAATAAAGTGTTTTAATAAATAATTAATTAATTAATTAGAGTAATTTATAGTGTATTTGATGATTATATTTTCTATCATATTTAATTAGAATTAATTAAGTTAATTTTAAAGGGGTTAAAAATCAAAAGGCTATAATTGTAAATACTCAATTAAATATAATGTGGCTATTTATCAAATCAATTTCAGCCCAAACATTGGCCCAATCTCTCATCCGACCCGATCCAAACAACCTCACCAGTCCATATTGGCGATCCACCTCCACCTCCATGAACCAAACAAATCGTGCCACGTCACCCTCTAATCCCACTCACAAAACAAACATAAATGATTTGGGTCGACAATCCAAACCATCGACGGTCCACATTTATTCTGATTTTTCCTTTTATTTACACCCTCCCATCAGATATAACCACAGTCGTTGGATTACACAGATCCAACTGTTCCCGTATTTCCGCATAAAAATATTTTTAAAATATTTAATCCCTGATTTATCAGGGCCATTGATGTAATGATCCAACGGCCCATATCTCTTCTCCCATTCTTAACCTTAGAGACCAGCTTAGTATCCCCTAAACCCTAAATCAATTCCCTCATTGACCAGCCGCCCCCTTTCCCCTTTCCCATTTTTCTCTCTTTTCTCTCGTCCGTCTAAATCCATCAATCTCAAATCCTTGCACAAATCTGTGCAAGGTCAACTGATTCAACCTCAAATCATCTCTTTTGCCCCCTGAATCGTGAATCTCACTGATTCTTTTCCATTTCTGCTGATAAAATTCAAAACGCACAAATGTGAAACCCTAACCTGAAGATGAAACTTCAAAGTCGTTTGATTTTCTTCATGCTCCATCAAATCGGAGCATGCGTGGAGTTTTCTCAAAGCTTCATCATGAGTATTTTATTTCTAGAGGTGAAACATAATGACCTCTGGATATTAGAGCCTTAGTCGATGGATTTTGATTAACCAACAGTCGATTTTGATCACAATCGCCCATGTAAAACTCTTCATCAATTTTCCCTATTTTCTCTCAGATTTTACTCCCTATCGTCATCAACTCATCGTTACTTTCAACTCACTATCTACTAGAACCCTAAGTATTAAATGTAACTATAAATAGAAGCTTTAATTTCTCTCACCTAACACGATGAAAACGGACAACACGTATAATCGAATAGCTAGAAAACTTAGATTTCTCCACTGATTTCGCTTTTCTCTTCTCTCTTTTCCGGTTTTGAGTTCATTCATTGTTCGAAGTTTAAATTTTGGGTTCCTAAACATCAAAACAAAAGACTTTATTTAGTTTGCCGCTCCGAAGAAGATGAGTATATTCTGACCCTCCTTTTTCTTTAATTATCTATATTGCTTCATGCTTACTATGTTTCTTCTTTGAGTACCTTTCGTTATAATGTATGTTGTTGGTTTATGGTTGCTTGTCCTATTTTGATATTGTATGTTATCCTCATTGAGCCAAATGTTTCCCTGATAACCTGGAATTATTAATGTTAGCAGACTATCTTTGTGAACTTAATAAGCTTCACCAGATAAATACTTCTCTAAGTTGAACAATCTAATTCTTGTTGAACTTCTGTAGTCAATTAAGAAACCTTAATGACTCTCTGCACATGTTCTGATCTTAGACCTTCCTGATGTCTTGCTGAGATTTCATGTATGTTGTACTAGTCTTACATTGATTAGAAATTCTACTTGTTGATCTATATCATATGCTTGACTTGTTTGTTTTGATAATGTCAGAATTGTGGTTGATATGTATATTTAAAAGGTCTAATATAAGTTTGACATTATAAGTTTAACTTACCAGCTTAGTTGTTAGGTTTCCTACTCTTCAAATACGTTTTGTTATCCTGTAATTTCACAAGACATCGTTGTATGTAGGTTTGAAAATCTTCTGTTAATCTTCATATTTACGTGTTTGCTTAGCTTCACTTATAGACTCTACTGGATAAATGATTTCCAAAAATAATTAACTTGAGTCTTAATGAGTTTTGATGACTAATTTAAAGATTGTGATGATTCTATGTGTTAGCTACTATCATGTTTAATCCATGTCTCTAACACTCACTAAAGGTCTTGTTAAGAATTACACATGTTGCATCTGTTGCATTATTTCTTGAATTAGCAATGTTATTTGTTGTTGTATCACAACTGAACTTCATCATGCCTAGGCTATCACACTCAACTTGTCTTCTTGGATTTGTTGATCCACTACTAGAACCATGCCTACTTAATATATGTAAAACCCATATGCACTTATGATTTAAATCTCTACGGTGAACCTATTAATTTATTTTTAGATCATCTGCTCCTCTGCTAAATTTTGTAAGTCTTGTAGTCCTTTAAAGACATCATTAGGCACAAATTTGAACATCTTCATGTTAGCCTCTATACTTAGGTGTTCTGGCTCATGAACTTCTTGCTTGCCTCTTCATCTGTGAGATACTCATGTTTGAGCTGTTATACTCTCCATTTGAAATTGTAGTATCCCATAAAAGAGAAGTTGAATCTTGATAGATTAATATCGTAGAATTTGGAATATAAGTCAGTTGTGATTATTCATCAACTTAATGGAAACTCACTAACATTTAATGCCCTATTATAATGAATATTGCACTATGCTTGGCGGAACACTTTGACTCTTAATAACTTAATATGAATCTAAGATTGTGAACTTGAAAGGGTGAGTGATTATGTTATTATATTGGATTAGAATTAAGATTGACCTCCTTGTCCATATAAGTACCTCTATTAGTATTGTTGCTCTTTAGGAATTCTGGATAAAGTTGACGATTTGATCAATGTGTGTGAACCTTTGATTATTCTGAATATAGTCTAATAGTTGTTGACGTACTATTAAATCAATTATTAACTATTACAAATTTGAATCAACCATTAGGATTAATGAAGTTAACATACATATCCTCTCTACCCCTTAAATCACTTGATTTAGCACTTAAACCTGAATTAGTCTACTAGTGGTTTCCTCTCTTTGTTTTACATCTGTGATTAGTTCCTTTGAAAGTGTTATGATACATGATGAATATCTTTGTATATTATGAGTATTTGTAGCAACTTACACTCTTTTATTTGGATTTTCATTCCAAATCCAAATGATTTAATCTTGACTGTGTATAATCTTATACGTTTGATAATGGTGTTCTATATAGCTTCTGCGGAAAGTATGAACCTATGTGTTTACTGCTGCTAATATATTGATTACCATAGTGAATGCCTCGTTTGTAACTAAACCTATAGGGAGGAATGAGTATGAGTGGTTAAGGATATTTGTGAGTAGGATCTAGTTTGTGGTTGAGATGCCTTCCCTGACACAAGCACTGCTCAAGGTCCCTGAGACCCTTGTGAACTCTGAAGTGTCAGGGATCCAAAGGGTATATCTCCCATGAATGAGATTTTGCCCTAAGTTGTTAATTATTGACACTCATTAATCTCTTTAGGATTAATGCAAATGAAAATGGCGTCATTGTGATCGTTAATTTTGTTTACTCTATTGAGCCTTACATTGTCTTCACTACATTCTGAATCACAAAATTTGTTACAGCTTATTGGGCCTCTTATAACATCACTAATGTCTTTTTTTTTCTTTTGCATATATGATTGAACTGGGTTTGCTGAGTTCTCTAGAACTCAGGCCCAAGTTCTCGCCCAAAGTTTGTATTGCTGAAGCCTGTCGCAGCTGTGTTCGAGTCTGCTGGGCCTACAATCCCTTTGGCCCAAACTCTGAGTCCAGTATCCTTTCCATTCCTCGCTATTAGTTAAACTGAACTTGTTATCTATTTTCTATATATATTATGACACTAATACTGCTATTGAATGATTTATTTATGCTTTAACAATTTTAGGAACCTAGGCAAGCCAAGACCCATAGGTAATTAAAAGGAAATCATTGTTTATACTATGTTAGCTATAAAACTTAGATACTTTGATCACTTATTTTGCTAATACAAGATCTCATTTCTATTTATGCTAATTATTCTAACGAAGTTCATTTGAAGTTTGAAACATATTTGAAAAACGAGCGCCCCCTTTTCTTAAAAGTCAGAGTTGAAAGCATGATTTCGAAGTTGATTTTCTATAAATAAAAATCAAACACGATCGGAATTAAAGATTATCAAACCCCAACGAGTTTTCTTCAAACATGGCTACAAAATTGAAATCAATTCCCAAAGTTATATTCAAGACCCATTTTTAAGTTGTTTTCTACTCTACCAGATTTACACAAAAAAAAAAACCCCTTATTTCAAAAGACAAAAATATTTAAAACATAGCCACACTTTGCAAATCTTTTCAACCTTATAGATGTAAACATCTTTGAAATACCTTTTTACAAATTAAACATATTTTCCCTTTTTTCAAAGTATATATATAACCTTTTTCCGATAATAGTAGACTATAAACAAGACATAGAGTAAGCCACAAACTTTTAAGCACTAAACTAAGTAGAATACAAATATGTAATTCCCCAAACCTAGTCCAAGTCCTATGAAGCTACTTCAGGTAGATTTTAGGGGGTGCCTAACACCTTCCCCTAAGAAGAACAAGAACCCTTACCCATATCTCACTGGTTAGAAGACTAATAGGATAATAATTTGATAAATAAATAGGTACCCTAGTATACTTTTAAATATTAGGTGGCGACTCATTTTCATCAACAATAGGGTAACCACTAGTTGAATCTTGTTTTGACTCATGCAAAATAGGGTGCAACACTCTCTACAATCATAGCAACCTCGAATTGGAAATGACTGTGGGGTCTGAATCAGACCCTGAGAACTAGAATAACCATTGGAAGAACTTGGTACTGACGAACCCTGAACCGATGGAGCATGGTATGAGCTCTAAGTTGGAGGTGCACTAAAAGATGACTGAACTGGACGAGTGTAGTATGAACCGTGGCTGGATGAAGAACCACGAGAAACCTGACGAGCCATCTAAGCGGGCCTATAAGGACGACCTCTATTGTGATATGACTAACCTCCAGTCGAGGTACCGCTAAAACCACCTAAACCATGGGGCCTCTTGCCCTCGCGCTCCTCGCACTTAAGCTTGCGAACCTACTCCAAGTGCTTAGAAATCTCGACCACCTGGTCAAACCTAGCATCCGTTTTGGCCTCTCGAGCCAAACTGTAATGTAAACCATAGTTGAGACTATCAATGAACCTCCTGATCCTCTCACTTTCAGTGGGAACCAACCATATAGCATGACGGGATAAATCTGTGAATCTCATCTCATACTAAGTCACATTCATAACTGTGACACCGTAGGCGAATCCCACATCAACAAAATATGAGAGAGATGCTAGTACATAAGTAAGCAATCCTTAGACTCTAGTGACGTGTTTTAAAGTCGTGCAGGTCTAGGCCCAAACCGGACAATATCACTTGTGGGATGGGCTGTTACAAATGGTATCAGAGCCACTCCGCGTGTAACCTTTAAAGATGGTGGGGGGAAACATCAGCGAGAACGCTGAGTCCTAGGGGGAGTGTATGTGACACCTTAGGCAAATCCCACATCGACAAAACATGGGAGAGATGCTAGGTAAATAAGTAAACAGACCTTAGACTCTAGTGATGCATTTTAAAGTTGTGCGGGTCTAGGCCCAAAGCGGACAATATCACTTGTGAGCTGGGCTGTTACAATAGTTTCCTGGCGTAGCTGCTCAAAATCTCTACGCAGCTCCTCTCTACGAGTTTGTGGGACAAACTTCTCAAAGAAAAGAATTGAGAACTCATGCCATGTAAGTGGAGCTGCACAAACTGGCATGCTCAACTCATAAGCCTACCACCATCTGTAGGCAGCCCCTGTCAGCTAAAAAGTACTAAATGCAATTCCACTGGTCTCCAAAATACCCACTATGCGAAGAATACATTGAAATCGGTCCAGAAAATCTTGAGCATCCTTTGACTCCTCTCTGCTAAAATCTGGAGGCTTAAGCCTCCCAAATCGCTGCAACTTTTTTTGCTCCTCATCACGCATATGTGGACCAATCTCGGCCTGAGCAGCAGCAATCGTCTAAACTAGTAGTACCCCCGATGTTTGATAGCTCGGAACTAGCTGCTTTGGAGTACGGGCGATGGGAGTTTGGGTAACTCCCCCGGTCTGCGGATAGCTGGTGCAACTGGAATCAAAACTGCCTGAGCCAGGCTCGTGCACACAGTCAAAATCTAGGCTAAGGCCTCCTGAAGGCCAGGAATAACGATAGGCACTATCGATGCCTGAGTTGGTCCCAGCAGCTCAACTGTATTTGAAACCTACTCCTTAGCTGGAGCAACTGGTGGCTCCATGGGTGTTTCTCTGGATGTAGTGTGAGCCCCACCTCAGCCTCTACCACAGCCCCGGCCACTCACGACCCTAACTAGTGGTACTGGTGGTCGTCCACCTGCTCCGACTGTACATGTCCTCACCATCTGTGAGAGAATAGAAGAGTCAAGATTCAAACGTCGGAAATAATAAATTCGCACGACAAGAATGCAAGAGTGTGATGTTTCCTAATATTTTTGTAGCTTCTCGTAGATAAGTACAAACGTCTCTGTATCGATCCACAAGGCTCTACTAAAATTGCTTATGACTCGTGAGCTCTAAACAACCTAGTACTTTGATACCAACTTGTCATGACCCAACTCCCACCGGATCTGCAACGGCACCTAACACTACTTAGTAGGCAAGCCCACAGTCATATGAGAACATCGAATTTGATAAAACAAGGTTTAATATCTCAACAGCAGAAATATCATGAAATAGATGAGAAAGTAACAACAATACTGCTACAACCATCCCAATGATCTGGTGTCATCGAGTACATTAGGACTACTGAGTATCAAAATACAAGTCCAAATTCTCAATACAATTGTATGAATAGTAGAACATTAATAATAGAAATAATGAAAGAGGACATCAAGGTCTGCGGATGGTATAACAGCTACCTCGTAATCTCCCAAAAGCTGGTAGCAACAGAACTCTAGAGATTACCTCATCCGGAAGTACCTGGATCTGCACACGAAGTGCAGAGTGTAGTATGAGTACAACCGATTCCATGTACTCAATAAGTAACAAAACTAACCTTGGGATGAAAGTAGTGACGAGATCAGAAATAATAGTCAGAGACCAATATCAATAACCAGTAACAGTTCGGAACATAAAATAAATAGTAGAAGCAAGTAACTCAATGATATTATGTTTAGGTTGTTCACATTTCAAGAATTTAGGCATGCTTTCCAAGTATAACAGTTTAATCCCAACAAGGATAAGATACTTCAATTACTAGCTAGCATGAGGAAGGTACATCTCTATGCCTACATATCAGGTATACATGTCAAAATCAATAATATCATAGTGACACCATTAAGAATAACCACACATCAACACTTAGCACTATATAGGTGCCTGGCATAACTGCCCATCATCAAGCACGTATATAAAATATTGTGTCTGCGCCCATTGCTGGTATGTCAGAATCCGAAGGGGCGGATCCTGCCCAAGCGCTAATCATAATCATATAGCCCAATAGTGAGGCATGGTGCACGCGTCGCCCAAATAAATAATACTTAGCTCGATATGAGCCTGGCGTACGCGTCACCTCAAAATCAATACTAAATCGACTCTATGGCCCAAGCTCATTCATCAATTGATCAAGTCTCAGTTAACCACACCTCACAGTATTCAATTCAACAATATTACACATATGGATCATCAATCAACATGTAAGGAATCAAATAATAATGTACTGAGACAGATATATCAAACACGGATGTAGCATCATAACTGAGAACATGCATACAATTAAGGCAAATATCTCAGAAACAGCAAGAATAGCCATATCGAATCTCAAACAAATACTCCCTCTGTTTCAATTTAGATGACACACTTTCCTTATTAGTCCTTTCCAAAAAGAATGACACATTTTTACAATTAGAAATAATTCAACTTTGAACTCTTTATTTTACCCATTTTACTCTTAAAGAGAAGCTTTTATTACCACACAAATTTTATGGACCCACAAATCTTTTACCCCTTAAGCTTTTAAGACCACAAGTTTCAAAAATCTTTTTTTCTTCTTAAACTCTGTGCCGAGTCAAACTACCTCATCTAAATTGAAATAAAAGAAGTAGCACATAGCCTAGACATGATTTCTAGCATGAATCAGAACTCAAATGAACATATAGGTTTAGAAACATGGATATAATGAGGCATGATAGTCAACCAATCCCATAATAGTATAAAAGCCACCTCAAATCATGAATACACCGGTGTACATACACATGCCCATTATCTAGCACACACGTCACATTGATACCTTTCATATAACGTAGTTCCTAGGGTTAATTTCTCTCAAATCCAAGTTTAGATATGTTACTTACCTTAAAACGCGCAAATCAATTGTTGCACCCCATGTTTTCGTACGTGAGAGTATGTCGTAAGTCAATTGATGTGAGCTCAGAAATGAGATCATCTTTGAAAGTTCATAAAGTAGGTTAATCAAGTTATCTTTGAGGTTACAAATCTTTAAGATCATGAATAACAAGTACCAAGAGTGTTGGAAGGCTTAGAAGCTAAACGAATTGAAGAAAATAAGTTTCGTTGAAAGTCGACAAATTTGGAATGTTATAACATGTACTTTTGGGGTGAGGTTAGGGTTATTAACATGATAATGAGGTTATGTTATGAGTTATTTTAGTCGTATGATAGTCGTGTTTTACGTTTTAAAGTCAAGCAAGTTGTGGAACAAAAGTTGGCAAAGGTCATCACAAGTTACATTCATAATGTGCTAAAAATTAGGTCAAATGTAGAGCTGAGCTTTTATCCTTATATACTTAGAATTACAGGATGATCCACATATCAAATTGAAGATCTACGAGTCTAGTTTCTAACGCATTAAACCGTTCATCCATACAATATCAGAGTAGAGAGATATTCGCATTTTTGCGAGATTGCACAAGCAGCTCCCAATGGGACCTACTTAGGCGGTGGTCGACCTACTTCATTTTATAAACTATTTGGACGCCTAAGTTTTGCTCATTTTCGACTCAACTTCGTCTCCAAACGTATCCTAACCCTCCTAAACAGGTACCATAAGGGTTTGAAGGGGAATCCAAGTGATTACACCATATTTCAATATCAAAAGTTAGTTCTAGTGAAGAACAACACCTCTTTGAGGTTGTGTTGTCATTGAGGATAGTTGTGGGTTGTGTTTGACTGAAATTTCAAGTGGTTGCTGCTGGTTTAGGTATTTATAATACTCTACTACATGTTCTTGCAGTTGTTTGTATGTTGGTTGCATTATTTGAGCAAGATACTACAAGAGAAGACTTGAAATAGTTTGAGATATTATTGTTCTTAATGGACTGTTTTGGGAAGGTTGTTTCCATGAACTTTAAATGGTTGGAAACCTTGAAAATGACTTGTTTATGCTGTTGTTTTCATGAATATGTTGTCTACACATCAAAATTGCTATTGGTATTGTGAATAAGAAGATAAAGGACAACATAATAATGGAAAGTTGTACTTGTTGTTATTGTTGGATTGTTCAAGTGTGGATTAGGTGATTAATAGGAGGTTGTAAGTCCTCCGATTTTACTCGGTATCATGCTGGACATGTTGTTAAGTTAACTAATGTATGATAATGGGGTTTAAGTGAGCTAAAGGGATTCAATCCGAGCTTGCCGCTCGTCGTGATATGTTGATGACTTGTTAATGAAATATTTTGTACCCTATTGTTGATGTTATTCTTGTTGTATTGCTCTGGTTGTTGTTGTTAGTATATGGTATTATAGAAGGCAATTGTTACAGGGGAGATGCTATCCAAATTTGCATAAATAAGCTAATAGTTTAAGTTACGGACTTAGTCTTTACTCAGCACTGATTTTGAATCTCCTTATGCTATGGTAGATTGAGTTGAGTTGTTTGAAGAATTACTTGGAAGGTATTAAGGACTCAACGAAGTAAAGGTATGTTAAGGCTATCCCTTCTTTACTTTTGGCATGATCCATATGATACAAACGAAATGAGTAAATGCGGAACTTTCACAAATGACTCTATTAGAAGTACTAGGGGTGCCTATGTTCTTGATCCCCATGTGTCCTATTATTATATCATTTTTTTATGGGTCTCAGAAAATACATTAAGTTGATGAAGTGTATTTCGTGATATTAACCGAAGGTATATTGATCTTATGACATTCTTAGAGATCTTATTGACTTACTTCTTGTGCATTGCATGTATTTATACATGTATATTGACCCATGACTAGATGGCGTTATATGTGCGTATATTATATGTATATGGGATATGGGGAGAGGTTACGGCATTATATATACACCATCACCTGATCAGCTGGTATATGTTGATGATTTTGCCCACAGAGTTCGAGATGATATGACCGGATGCCCTCATAGGCTTGATGACGTTATGTACGTGTATAACTATGCATGATATGACATTTATACGTATATGCATGACATTATAAATGTTTCGTGATTCACAGAGCTATTCGGACTTACAGGTTGAGTTCTTTACTCTATGTTTCTTTCATATCTTTTATATACTACTTTTCATGCCTTACATACTCGGTACTTTATTTGTACCGGCATCCCTTTTGCTTGGGGATGCTGTGTTTCATACCTGCAGGTCCCGATAGACAGGTTGACAGTCCTCCTAGTAGGCTATCATCTCAATGGAAGGTGTTGGTGCACTCCACTTGCTCCGGAATTGCCTATTTGGTCAGTATGCTTTGAACATGTATATATGTGTATGGTAGGGCCATGTCCCAGCCTTTATGACGTTTATGTACTCTTAGAAGCTTGTATACATATGTCATGTATATGGATTATTGTATGGCCTTGTCGGCCTATGTTTTGAGTGTACAAATGATCATGTCGGCCTTATAGGCCCATATTTCACATGTATAAGTTTCTATATCATGTTAGGTCGTCCTATATCTAGTATTCCCTTATGTTTTATTCTAGTTATCTCACGGCGGCCCTTCTGTACCATTTACCCATGATGGTGTGATAAGAAAGATATGTTATGTTGGTATTTGGTTGAATAAGGCACTGGGTGCCCGTCGCGGCCCTCCGATTTGGGTCGTGGCATCAATACTCCAAAAATTCCTTGCCATTCGAATCAGTCTCCGAGCGACTCGAATCTTGCCAAAATAACTTAATACCATCAATAATAGCCATACGAAATAATTCCAAATGATAAAGCTAAAGTCTTGAATCAAATATGCAAAGTCAACCTCGAGCTTGCACCCTGGAACCGACAAAATTTCCAAATTCCAAACACTCATTCAATTACGAGTTCAACCATACTAATTTCATCTGATTTCATTCATAAATCGATCCTCAAATCACCAAATCTCACTCTCCAATACCATGACCTAAAATCCCCAAATTTTACTTCAAATTTACATAAACTAGGTGTAATAATCAATGGGTAATCAATATCTATCATTAAAGGTGATCAAACTTTACTTACCTTTTCAATTGTAGCAAAGAGTCTCCAAAAATCGCCCTTACCCGAGTTCCATAAATGCAAAATGAGAAAAATGACCAAACCCTCATTTTTATGTTCTGTCCGGCGATTCCGCACTTGAGGCTCACTTAACCGCATCTGCAGTTCTACTTTTGCAGAATGGTGGCCGCATCTCCGGCTTCCTCCAAAAGACAACCCTCCGCTTTTGCGAAACTTCCACTATATCTGTGAGTCTGCATCTGCGGACATCTTTGGCATCTGCGGTCCCTGACCTTCCGGGAACCTTCCGCTTCTGCGGTCTCCTTTGCGCATTTGCGCATGCGCACCTGTGCACCAATGTCCGCATCTGCGGAATCCCATGCCTCCGTCCAACTTTGCTTCTGCGCTCACTTGTCCGCATCTGCGGGCTCGCAGATGCAAAAAATCCCTTGCACTTGTGCTCCTCCCCAACTCCAGCTAATCCCGCTTCTGCGAACACCAGGTCACTTCTGTGGGCTTGCACCTGCGGCCAAATCCTCGCAGGTGCGATTGCACCAGAGCCTGCAACTTTCAGCATTTCCCCCAAGTCCAAACAACGCCCGAGACCCCGGGGACCCCATCCAAATATAGCAACAAGTCCTAAAATACAATACAAACTTACTCGAGGCCTCAAATTACATCAAACAACATCAAAATCATGAATTGCACCTCAATTCAAGCCTAATGAAACTAATGAACTTCCAACTTCTAATACCGATGACGAACCATATCAAATCAACTCCGAATGATCTCAAATTTTGCATGCAAGTACCAAATGACACAATGGACCTATTCTAACTCCATAACCAAAATTCAAATCTGATATCAATAAAGTCAACTCTCGGTCAAACCTCTCAACTTTCCAAACCTTTAACTTCCCAACTTTCGCCCAAAAATATCAAATCAACATTCGGGCATACGCCTAAGTCCAAAATCACCATACGAAGTTATTGGAACCATCAAAACTTCATCAGAGTCGTCTACACAAAAGTCAACTCTTTCAACTTAAGCTTTCAACCCTGAGACTAAGTGTTCCAATTCATCTCGAAACTCTCCGAAACCAATTCAACTACTCCGGAAAGTCACATAACCACAAATGAACATTTTGTGACAATAAATAGGGGAGCTTGGCTACAATACACAAAACGACCGGCCGAGTCATTACGGTCTTATTTTTGAATCTTGTAAAGTACCTTATTGATTAATCTAGCGCTTTATTCATCACTTTTATATAACATCCTGCAGCTCATTTGGTTGTCTATATATATGATCTAATGATGTTCATGCTTTTTTTGTTTGGATTTAACTGAATAGAGGGTGACTCCTCAGCTGTGGGAACCATTTTACTCCTTATTAGAGTGGAAAATTGGAGAGCTCTTGCCCTGAATAGGCAACCATATCACCACATAAATGCTCCCTTTTTTGTTCTGGTGTAAACCTTTCTGCCATTGGTAAATGATATACTACATCAGTTATCATTGTCGACTTCCTTGACCCCTATATGAACCTTGTAAGGGAACAATGATTTATCTTCTCAAATGACAAACATTTTTACTACTTATATTTCTGCTTATGATAGAGGGGATGCTTGTGTTTAATTTGGTTTACTTTCATATCTTGGTCCCTCCCGGAACTTCTACATGAATAGTCAGATACCGTATCTGGTTAGTGGTAAATATGGGAGATTGAGCAGAATTTGTAAATTATCTTTGGCATTTCATTCCATCTGCCCAAGATTTAGTTGACAGCATTACCCAGTATTTGTGCTAGCGGAAGGAGTTATTCGGTATCCACTGAAATAGCCAGAGGTATGCTAAAGCGGACTCAGACACCATTATTATTTTATTTTTTATTTATATATATTTAAAAAAAAAAAGGACCAAGGTCAGTTAACCACCTTCATATTATCCCGCCATTTGATATTCTTGTAGCATGTTTGACTAAACTTCTCAAAAGCCAAAAGTGTTTCTTTTTTTTTTTCCTAATTTGAAGTGTTTGATCAAACTTTTTTGGGTAAAAAAAGTGATTTTGGGAAGAAGCAGAAAAAAGTAGCTTCTTCCCAGAAGCAGAAGCAGTTTTGACTTTTCTTCTTACCAAGAATACCCTTAATAAAATATGGTATATACCAAAATAACCGTTAAACCTAATACTTAGGATATTAATGTATAAATATTTTTTATTATTTTTAGGATAACTTTCTAATATATAGTGACTTTAGGGGTGAATGATTTTATATTTGTTGAATTATTTTTAATATATTTAACTTAAATTAAAAGAATTAAGTACTTTTAAATTTTATTTTCATATTTTACTTAAATAAAATGAAAAGATTTAATTATTGCCTGTAATAACAAATTTTTGAGATTATTTATTTACTTATAATATTAACTATTAAATAAATCTATTCATGTCCTTATTCTTAATTTGATATTTAAAAGCACTTTCTGAAAAATTTGGCTAAACATAAATTATTGTTTAAAAGTATTTTTCGGAGTGATTAGCCAAACACAAACTGTTTCTTTCCAAAAGTATTTTTTTCAAAAACACTTTTGAAAAAAGCACTTTTCAAAATAAGCTGATTTCTCCGACTTGGCCAAGCCACTTTTAAAAAAAGCACTTCTCAAAATAAGCTTATTTCTCCGGCTTGGCCGAACTGGTTATTAATTTGAACAGGAAAAATCTTGGCCCGCAATATAATAAAGAAGGCATTTGGCTGAGTGCTCATATGACTAAAGATCTATATGCCTACTTGCATGGGAGTACTAAAGAACTCTCAAAGTCAAGCATTAAGTATGGTATATTACAATATTTGAGAGAGCAGAATTAGGTCTGAACTATGCTAGATGTTGTCTGCGTAAACTATTCAATGAAGGAGATAAATTTTGGCTCTGCTAAATTAAATTGTCTGCACATGGCTCTGAGTCCTAAGATGTACTGTATTACTGTTTGAGTGGCAATACCACAATACAATACTGCAATTTTCAGAACATCAATCTCAGTGTGGATTCTTTAGCAAAATACTAAACAATAATCCTGGCAATACAATTATGTACTCCATTGTTTCAGTTTATGTATTCTCTGAACACTTTTTTTGCAAACATTTTGAATTTCTAACTACTGTAACCTAAAGTATTTTTTTTTTTTATGTAGTTTCTAAATACATAAAATTTTATTCCAAATATATGTCAAAATTTAAACCGAATATTATTCAATGTGACCCCGTACTTCGAACTACGTCATATAAAGTGAAACATATGGAATATTAAATAGGCAGAATGGTCTTTTAACCACTTAAACGTGTACCTATTTTTTAACCTGGTAAAGAAACTTACGTGTTTTCCACTTGAACACCTTAAGTTGATAAAAGTACAAAAAATAGGCACCACAAACTGAGCGTGTACCTCAATCGCTATGACATAATTGACACATCATATTATTCGCCTATTATTGCTCGACATTTATAATTTGTGGGACCTAATCTTTATTTAACCATTTTTTAAAAAAAAATTAAGAAACAAATTATGTCTCTTCTTTTTTGGGTGGCCACCAGCACCTTTCACCATGAACACCTCCTTTCTCCACCCTAAAACACCCCAAATCAATTAGAAAAATCAGTGAAAATTCATCATTAGGAGTGACCAAAGGCCTTGCATGAGTATTCTCATAAATTCCCATCATTCTTCTTCAATTTTATCATCGTTGATATCACTATTCTAGTTAGTATCTCTCCGGAAATTTTTGCAAAGTGTTGCCAGCCCTCTCGTTCCTTCTTATTTAGCAAAAAAAATATTTTTTTTGTTATATTAACTTCGGAGACAGATCCCAAATCTCTTGAAATTGGATTAGCGATTGTCTGAAGTTTTGCCGATACTAGCAAACTTGCCGGAGTGGTTTGTGAGCTTGGACAAATTTTAAACCTTATCTATCCATCAAAAAGAAAAATGAAAAAAAATCACAAGATGGCTATTCCGACCACCCATATATTTCTTTCCTCAATTTTGCATTTGTCGGCGTCCTTATTTCGCCTATCTGTCCAGACGATCTATTCGCATCTTATAACAAAAATGTGCTCTAGATACTAATGGTTAGAAAGTGGTGTTTGGGGTGGCGGTGATGAAAATGGTAGTGATGATGTTTTTTAAGATGGTTTTTGAGTAAGATGAAGGGGGAAGAGGAAATATTTGGAGAAAAGGAATCGGAGCTGATGAAGAAATGGAGGGTAATGGCAGCAGAAGAAAGAGGGCCGGAGAAAGAGAAAGGGGAAGGCGGGGGAGGGTCCAAAGTAGCTGGAAAGGAGCTTTTTCCTCCTTCTTCTTCTTTTTTTTTGGCTTTTTCTTCATTTATTTATTATTTGTAATTTTAGAAAAAAGAATTCTCATATTCATTATATACACGCGTTTTATAGGCGTGATTATCACGCATTTTTGCCACGTCAGTTACATTATTGCCACATAAGCATAGTCAACGGTCAAAGGGTTTAAAATTGTGCAAATGAATGAGTTGAGGTGTTCAAATAGGAAACACGTAAGTTCTTTTACCGGATTAAAAAATGGATACAAGTTTAAATGGCCCGGAGGCCATATTGCCATATAATCAAAAACTTCTTTTTTCTCCTTTTAAAATGGGCAAGGAAGGGAAAGACTTCAGCCAAGCTGTATTGTTATCGGTCTTGACTCCAAAGCAGGGTGAAATAATAACTTTTGCTATTCTTTTTTAGTGGAGTATCTGGTAGGCAAAATACATGAGTTCCCTTCTAAACTTGTCCGGAAAATTGAATTGCACATTGTAACTAAACGGATACTTATTTACCTCCCATATTCTTGTTCGATGTAAATTTAATATCACTCCATATGTTGATGTGGCGAAAAAAATTAATTATATAAAAAAGGTAGGCGCGTTGGACGGGAAATAACACAGAATCTCCCCTCCCCCTCATCTTCTTCTTCACGAGTCCAGGGGCGGACCCACGTGGATAGGTGAGGGGTCACTGGCACCCTATAGACTCGGGAAAAACCATATATGTATTACTGTATATACGTCGAGGACCCCTATAATATTTTACTTGTGCCCCCAAAACAACAAAATGCCCCTTTGTTGCACTGGTTCTATAGGCTGTTTAGTTCCATTCTCTCACTGCCAGACCCAGGATCGAGACCCAACACCAGTATTACTTCACCATTTCTTTCTTCTTCTTTTTTTTAATTGAACGACAATTTAGTACTCCATATTTAGTAATCAACTTGGTTTATTTATTTTTTAATTCAAACATTAGTTTAGTATTAGTACATAGAAGTCACTTAATTTAATTTTTTTCCTTTAAAAGCTCTCCATCTAAGCTCCAAAACTCAACTTCTCTTCACGATTAGTTCTCTTTATCTTCTACACAAAATACTCAAAACTCTATTGGAGATACGTTTTTCTAGACTTTGAAAAGTTAATAAAGAGACACAAAAATAATGATTAAAGACAGCAGGGAAGGGGGATTCATTAGTCAATAATATTTATCTTTAATCAATTTTTATTATTATTTCATTTAGAAAAAATAAAGACAACTAAAACCTTCTCCCTTCAACGTTTACTTTGGCAAAGTAGCAAGTATCCGTTCACTCTGGGACTTCGATTGAGGCTTTTTGGACTGTTTACGGACTTTTATTAGTCATGATTTTAAGTTTTTTTTTAATGTTTTTAAACATTCTTTCGGTCACAAACTCGTAATCACTAAGTGTTCAAAGAGTTGCACGACAAACTTTATTGCAACTTATGTTATTTTCATATTTACGTTAAAGATAATGGTGCCCGCGACGTTCAAATTCTTGGTCCGCCTCGGTTCACGACCTCCTCTCTCCTTCATCACAAACATCCTTTTTTTTAATCTCCATACCAAATTTAATCTTTTCTACTCAAATCAATTTAGTCTAAGTTAAAGTAATGCTTGTTTGCCGAAAAAATCAAACTTCGTGGAATGGAATTATGATAAGCCATAACAAGGTGTTTGCCGGAAAAATCAATTGTCACCGGAAAAAAGAATACTTTTGCCATTTTTGTTCTATTTCCTCTTCTTCTTCCAGATTTTAATTTTTGTCATTTTCTTCTGCCTCGAATTCAATTTGATTCTTTAATTGAGATGATAGCAGTGCATGCTTCTTCGTGAATTTCTACTTTTTAAGGTGAAAATTCATGTACACTTTGAACTTAGTATTATGGGTTTGCTATTATTTATTTTTGTTTTTCCACCGTTTGCTATCATCTATTATGAAGGTGATTATTATTTTTGAGATTGTGTAATTATAGAAAAACAGTATTTTCGCCTAGTTTGTCTTTCTTTGTTTTTTTGTTATGGCGGAGGTTACTGTAATTTTCCGCCACCATCCTTTACTAAAGACCATTTCGATTTAGCCGCCACCGAATGAGTTTTGCCTGTCATTTTTAGCCACCTTGTATTTCCATCAAGTTAAATACTAAAACTTTTGAATCAATTTGGTTGGTTTGAAGGGCGGCAGCTACGTCGGCGATGGCCGATGGGACTTGGGGAAGGGATATGAAAAGAAGAAATAGTGAAAGAAAGAAGAGAAAAGGAATTAAAAAGAAAAGAAAACGAGTGAAAACAAGTAAAATTAAATAATATCTGACGTGACAAAATAATAGGGAGAGTGCAAAACACTTCCTGCCGCAGCTGGTTATATATGTGGAAGGGGTGTTAAATTTACATCGAACAAGATTAGGGGAGGTAAATAAGTATCCGTTTAGTTACAGTGTGCAATTCAGTTTTTCGGACAAGTTTAAGGGAACTTATGTATTTTGCCTATTTGGTATCCTAATTCTAGCTTAGGCAATATGGTTTTAACTGATTTTCCAGTAGTTTATCAACTAGTATCTAGTGTGTTTAGTTTTAGCCAATATGAAATTCAAGATGGGAAATAGAAAGAAATGTGTTTAGTTTTAGCCAATATGAACATAACTGCAGTGGTTGCAAATAATATTTGAGAAAGGAAGACAGACTGCAAGTCTCAGTTCGTTTAAATAAAAACAATTTGAAGAAAGGAAATGGGGCATTCCGAGAATCGAACTCGGGACCTCTCGCACCCGAAGCGAGAATCATACCACTAGACCAAATGCCCAAGGTGATGATGTTGCTTCTGTTCTGAAAATTCTTATAACCTACACTGTTAATAAGTAGTACCTTTGCTTTTTGGTTTAGTAAAAAGGAATATTATTATTATTATTATTGTTATTATTAGTATTATGACTGGTAAAGAATATACTATTGATTCCATGTAAATGTATTAAGATCAAACTGTTATGGAAGAGGATCTAATCACCTAAATATTATTTAAAATAGAGCGGGATCACCAGTTCTATACGATTTGATAACTGAAAAATAGTCAAAGTTTTAAAACTAATTAAAATTTAGCCATCATATAAATATAATAAGTTCGACAAAAATTATCCCTAAACTAAATAAGGAAAACTTAGTAGGCGTTTGGACATAAGAATTGTAAAATTCGAAAACATGGTGAAAAAATTTTTCAAGTAAAAATGGTATTTAAAATTTTGAGTTGTGTTTGGACATAAATTTCAGTTTGGGTTGTTTTTGAAGTTTTGTGAGTGATTTGAGTGAACATTTTGAAATTTTGTTTTTTGCAGTTTTTCAAATTTTCGAAAATTTTCAAACTACATCTTCAAGTAAAATTTTGAAATTTTATGAACAAACACTGATTTCGGAAAAAAGTGAATTCATTTTAAAAAAAATTTCAACCAAATTGTATGTCCAAACGGGGCCCTTAGTTTCTTCTTCTTCGCTATGCGTAGCTACCTTTCCCTTGCTATGCTATTTTTTCTCCCCTGTGTTAAGATATATCACATGGCTCCCACGTCCTAGTCAAAGAAGAACGAACCCCCCCCCCCCCCCCTATCTTTATTGCACGTGTCTGCATAGCTACGTCTTCCACTACTCATTCATCCCCAACAATACAGGTTTCTTCATTTTTCCTTCGATTATTTCGACACAACAACAACAACAACAAACCTAGTAGTTTCCCATAAATGGGTATGAGAAAGATAAGATGTACGCATTTTTACTTCTACTTCTGGAAGGGCAGAGAGACTGTTTCCGATAGACCCTCAGTTAGAGAACGACTAAAAAAGAAAAGGTAATTGCAACAAGTAGGAATAACAGCAAGCCGAAATAAGATTGAATCCAAGAATGCAGTCAAACTCTATGTAGTAATAGCCACCTATGAACAAAAGATATCATACTAACATTAATGCTAGTGAACTGAGTAAGACAAAGAGAAACGTTCGACTACCTACGAACTTTCTACCTTAATATTTGACCTTCACGCCCTCCTGTTTAGGGTCATGTCCTCAGTCAGCTCCAGTTGCGCCATGTCCCGCCTAATTAACTCTTCCCAAGACTTTTTAGGCATATCTCTACCCCTCCTGCTACCCACCGAGGCTAACCGCTCGCACCTTTGATTATTTGGATATTCGTTGAAATAATGCTGGAGTTTAGCACAAAAACAATATGCTGGATTATGAATTGACATAATTTAATTCATAAAAAAATGTTGGAGTTCACGCAAGAAATATTAAAATCCATGAACAAAATGCTGGAGTTAATGCTGGAACTTCATGAAAAAATGCTGGAGTTCAGAAAAAAATACTGAAGTTGATAAAAAAATTGTTGGAGTTCACGCAAAAATGCTGAAATTCATGAAAAAAGCTGGAGTTAAATCCCGGAAGTTCATGAAATAGTGTTGGAGTTCAAAAAACAATATTGAAGTTGATAAATAAATATTGAAGTCTATAAAAAATGTTGAAATTTATCAAAATAAATGCTGGTGTTGGAACTTTTAACAAATGAAATTCCAGTATAGTATCACGAAATTTGGAAATGGCAGAAAAGATGAAAATTTTGAACTCTCGTTGTCTATTCCAACTCCAGTATAATATATTGGAGTTTAATTGAACTCCAGAATATTATCCTGGAGTTCGAGAAAAGCGGGAATGATGAAAGAGTGATCTCTGCTTTGTCCAAATATTACCTATTCGAGGTTTTTCCTCGCCCCACAAGCACCCAACCTTCCTTTTGCTCTTCCTTCGGTTTGCCTCCACGAAAGCGCCAAAAGAGAGAATCATACCACTAGACCAAATGCCTTCATAGACGCTAAATAAGGAAAAGTAAATACTGGAATATTTCAACGTTTGTTGACAAATAACCAACTGAAGAAGCAAAAGCAGAAAACGAGAGGAGAATGTCCAATAATAATATGTAAAGAAGATGACTACTTATGACTGATGAAGGAACCACGAGGAAATGTGGGTTAAAACAGTCCGACTCTAGATTTTAGTTGGATTGCTTTTCTCCTAGTTCAGTCTAACAATATTGTGGCACAATACTTAAAGCACAATTTCCTTTGTTCTATTCATGTATGCTCACTTCTATTATGCACAAGGGGCCACGATATATCATTTTCATGTGCCGAGACAAAATCCTAGCATTGGAAAATGCACAAGCTTTTGGGAATCAAAGTTTTAAAATTGTTCTTGTTCTTTTACAATAATGTTCAAAATTCACTTATTTTTAGGATCTAAATTAAAATTATAAAATTTTTCTTGTTCTTCTATATTAACGTTCAAGATCTCTCGAAACACGACTAAACTAACGTTTATGGCTAGCTCGAGGCTGACCTTTGAAAATGCGATTGCAGTGCTTGCTCGTCGAATGAAATATAAGGGAAGAAGAGAACTGACTGAGGATTTTCCTCATCATGGTCTCCCTTTTATGTTTTGCCTATCAACGCTTCAGCTTCATTTTAGTAGTACTTGATTTTGTTGTCATGGAATATCTTATTAATCCTTTTCTATTTTGGTTGCAAGGCTTCTTATGGATTTCTCTTTGGTATGTAATAGTAAAGGTTGCTTCAAATTTGCTTAATCTATTGCACTTCCATTTATCTGGTGCTGTCCCCCCAATACTGAGAAAAATCCCAGCACAAACTCAAAGATTTGGCAATGCAATACAGAATTGTCAACCCATGTAAAGGATGTAAGTAGAATAAAGCCAAGTAATAAAATGTGCTTCAATAGAAAGTAAAGTCGAAGCGGGTCATCTTTGCTTATTGTCCCTTGCCATATTGAAGTATAAGGGCTTCAATGCTTTTTCTAAGCTGGAAGTAAGGCTAATGCAATAGGAAACTACAAATCAACAAAGCAAAATAAGCATGAGGAAACAGTCAACTGACCATCCATAAAAGCTTCCAGTTAGCGAGCATACCATCTTGGTATAATGAGGAAAGATCACTAAGCTCTACAATTCGAGATAACTTCCAATGATATTGTTATATACACCTACAAATTTTGTAGGTATACCGTGAGATTAAGAGGCAAACACAGGAGACAAACTATACAACTCGCAAACTGTCAACCAAAATTTGTCAATCAAAGTCCTCTATACTCTTTTCAACAGGCAAGTATTTAGTAACAAAAGCTCCAACCCAACAAAAACAAGAACGTCAAGAACAACATGATCACCCTTACCACATTATTCATGGGTTCCTACCCGTAACACACAGTCTGCAGAAAACCCCACCAGCTACCAGAAACAGCTCGTCAGCCTCCTCCGGGTGAAAATGAGATACAAGTTGCTACCATCAGAAAGACCTCAGTGCTAACAACATGCTGGGGATTATTCCATTCCCACAAACTTCTTTACCATATTTACAAGCTAACAATAACAAGTGAGTTAGCTGAGCAAACAAAAAAATCAAAATAGAAAATCCAGCAAAGCTCTAACTCATATATCTAGCACAACCTCTGCAAGTTCAATCAAGTCCGTATCATCTAAACATTTTCAGGTAGAGTAACAATTAAAAATGGGAATAAGAAACAAGTAGTGACTGGGCATTCATGCAACAAAAAGTTAAAAAGAGAAGGTCTGACTTCTCTCTAAAAACTTTTCTTTGGCTTTTTCAAACTCTTTTCAAAATGATTATCTTTCCTATCATCTCTCCTTTACTTTGTTGACATGGCTGGTAATCTTTTCTTTATTTCTAGCAAGAAATCTTTTGAACTGATCGACATTGGCGAAGGTTATGACAGGTGGTTTTCTTTCACGGAGCGCAGGAGGGGATTCACTAGTAGACTTACTATTGATAGGGAAAATCTGCAATGGGTGTGTGATGCCATGATTCAGGCCTCTTAAGGGGAAAGGGAATCTCTGTAGAAAATGGGGGAGGAAAATTCAAGCATACTCATACAGAGTTTTCCAGAACTACAACATTCATGGCAGATTTTTAAGGATTGAAGCCTGGCTCGGAGTTAAAAGGGATGCTATTATTATCCCAGAAAACGATTACAATACGGGATGGGGTGATATTGCTAATAAAATACTTCGTTTTCTGGGGAATTTCTCGGATTCAAGGTTCAATCTTGCATGTCAGCAGGCCAAATCTTATATGGAAGCAGCAAAGATCCTTCAATGGTCATCTGGTGAAGTTTAGAATGCAGCTCAACAGAGAATCGAAGCATGTCCCTCATCAGAATGTGTTAAAGCTCAATTCCTCTCAAAGTGTCTTGTTGGTGTCTTCAATGATACCTTTAATATAAGCCCCAACCCTGAAGTGATTCAGAAGTGGTTTATATACAGGTGGAAAGTCACGGCAGGTCTCAAAGTTACCCAGATAAATCACAATTCACAACATGTTCCTATTTGATTTTCCCTCGAAGCAAGAGGCGCTTCGCATTAAAGGCGGCGACTGGTTCTGGAACGGTAGACACCTATCTCTTGATTGGTGGTCTCCAATGTCGGGTTTGGACATGGCTATCAGAAAAGAAGAGCATACTTGGGTAAAAGCTTTTGGGATTCCACTTCACGCATGGTCTCAAGATTTTTTCACCATCATCGGCGACCTTTGTGGTGGCTTTATAGCCATAGATGAAGATACAAAGTGAAGAAGTCATCTGTTCTGGGCCCAAATGTGTCAAAAATACTGCCAACGATCTTCCTCGTATACTAGAATTACAAGTGGGTGAATGGACGTATGAAATTTCGATAATTCCATATGCTCATGTCAAACTGAAGAAATCCGTCAATATATTGAACTCCGGCTCCGGTGTTAATTCTATTTCGATGGCAAAGGGAAAAAGTGTTGTTGAGATGGCTGATAGGTCAGGCCACTCAAGCCAACAAAAACCTATTCCAATCCCATCCTGTAACCAGCACATGGTGGGCCCTGTGGCTACTTTAATTTCAAATAAAGGGGTTGTAAAACAGGGTAAAAAATTGGGGGGGGGGGGGGGCTCAAATTTCTTGGGCAAAAAGAAGAAAGGGCATTTAAATAGGAGTCAACCCAAAACCTTTTGGAAAGCAAAAGGGTTTTTTGCAAGACCTATGGATATTAAGGCCAAGGATTTATCTGAGGCCCCAATCTTAAACTCAGAGATTATTCCAGAACATCCCAGTAGCTCTCTTATACCCGATACTCTTCAAACTGCTATAGGAGACCCCAATTAGAGCTCAGATGCTGACGACGAGGCTGACCCTCCAACAAATTTCAGCATAATGCTTCACCAACAAAATTTGATGTCACAACCACTGCAGGTACATGATTATGAATCTGATTTCTCGTCTTCTTCACTTCCTCTACTGCTCCCATGGCATGAGAAGGGGTCGACTTCAACACTTGTTCTCGAACCGGCAGTGATAGATACATCAAGGTGGACAAAGCTGGTAATGGTGAAGGCATGCAAGGCTTTTGGGGTGAATGTTGCGGGATTTGAACACAAGCTGCTTGACATCATCTTAAGAATGGAGGAAAGAAGGCAGATTCAGCTAAAACACAAAAACTTATCAAATCCTGTTAAAAAACACAGTAAGAAGAAGGGGGAAACTGAAATTAACAAGCTGAAATGTGGGATCAATTATGAAAGGGTTGATAAACAACACAGTAAGAAGAAGGGGGAAACTGAAATTAACAAGCTGAAATGTGGGATCAATTATGAAAGGGTGAACAAAAGAGATAGGGGGCACTACAAGGCTTTTTCTGAATGAAGCTCAAAATTTTGAGCTGGAATGTGAATGGGTTGAATGATAATAGTAAAAGGGGTACTCTTAGCTCATTGGTTCACAAGTGAAGATCGATATTCTTTGTGTGCAAGAAACAAAAATAGAGGATTGGTCTGTTAATCTCTCCAGACAGATTTGGGGTAACAGGTGGGTTGATTGGGCAGAGCCTAAGTCATGTGGTACAAGGGGGGGCATCATAATACTATAGGATAGAAGATGTTGGAATTGTTTGGAGGTACACCAGGGGACTTTTTCTATTTCAAGCATATTGGAGAGCACACAAGAAGAGTTCAGATGGTGCTTTACAAGGATTTATGGTCCTCACACCAATCAGGAAAGAGAGGACATGTGGAATTGGCTGCAGTTAGGGGTATGTGGAGTGAGAATTAGGTGATAGGGGGAGATTTTAATGTTTGCAGATATGAGAATGAAAGGCACAACTGCATTATAAGATTCAGAGCAATGAGGGGTTTCTCT
Organism: Nicotiana tomentosiformis; assembly: GCF_000390325.3. NCBI lineage: Eukaryota > Viridiplantae > Streptophyta > Magnoliopsida > Solanales > Solanaceae > Nicotiana > Nicotiana tomentosiformis. The sequence goes on along the minus strand of NC_090822.1, from coordinate 72,288,712 downwards.
AATATCATTCAAGACCTGGGAATTATTGATTTACCTCTCCAAGGTGCCTTCTACACATGGTCTAGGGGAGAAGACATTTATCAGGCATCTAGAATAGATAGATTTCTTATATCCCCAGAGTGGAATAATGCTTTAAGGATGTGAAACAGATTGCCCTTCCAAGGTTTTTTCTGATCATAAACCTTTACTTCTGGAGAGCGGAGAGGTGAATCCATCTTACTTCAAATTTGAGAACATGTGGTTAAAATCAGATGGTTTCATGGAGAATATTGAAGAGTGGTGGAATAGCTATACCATACATGGGAGTCCAGACTATATTCTAATTCAAAAATTGAGACTATTGAAGAAAGACATTTCCTGCTGGAATAAGGAAGTCTTTGGCAAGGTTGAGTCAAGAAAGAGCAAAGTTTTAGATGAACTTTTAGTGTTGGAACAGATCACGGAGAATAGGGTTCAAACTGTAGGGGAAAAAAGTAAAATGTTTGCTTTAAAATTAGAATCTGAGCAAATAGAAAAGCTGAGGAGATTTCATGGAGATAGAAGTCCAGGGGCCTATGGCTCAAAGAAGGAGATAGGAACACCAAATACTTTCAACGAATTGCGAACTCCCATAGAAGAAATAATTGCATTGACAGACTTATGGTTGATTCTGAGATTATTGAAGATAAGGAGCAGATAAAAGGGGAAATTCTGGATTTTTACCAACAACTATACACCGAGTCTGAACAGTGGAGACCCACAGCCAGTCTTGATGATCTGGAAAGAATATCAGAAGAAGACAAAGCATGATTGGAAATTCCTTTTGAGGAGGAGGAGGTCCTTTCTACTATTAAAACATACTCTCCAGATAAGGCTCCAGGGCCAGATGGTTACACAATGGCATTTTTCTAGAAGGCATGATTGATCATTAAGGAAGAGGTGATGGCTGCCCTGAATTTCTTTCATCATAATTGTCACATGGTGAAGTCTTGCAATGCCTCTTTTATAGCCTTAGTTCCCAAAAAGAAGGGAGCCATTGAACTCGAGGACTATAGACCAATCAGTCTGATTGGTAGTGTTCACAAAATAGCAGCCAAACTACTTGCAGAACGGCTCAAGAAAATGGTCGGTGGTCTGGTTTCTGGACATCAGAATGCCTTTATAAAAGGCAGACAAATCACTGATACAACCCTCATTGCAAATGAAGTATTAGACTGGCAATTGAAGAATGGAAATCCTGGTATTTTATGCAAGCTAGATGTAGAAAAAGCCTTTGATAAGGTGAATTGGGCATATCTTCTAATTGTGCTTAGGAAGATGGGATTTGGTGACAGGTAGATTAAATGGATGAAGTTTTGCATTACCACAGTTAAATTCTCGGTACTTGTTAACAGAGGGCCATTGGGATTCGTTTCCCCACAGAAGGGACTTAGACAGGGAGACCCTCTCTCTCCATTCCTTTTTATTCTGGCCATGGAGGGCCTTAGCAAGATGTTGGACAAAGCGAAGCAGCTACAATGGATTAGTGGCTTTCAAGTGGGGCTTAACTCTGGCCCATCTCTCTCAGTATCTCATTTGCTTTATGCAGATGATACTCTGATCTTCTGTGGGGCTGAAAGATCCCAAGTCCTATACCTTAACCTAACCTTGAATTTGTTTGAAGCTATTGCAGGTTTGCACATTAACATGGCAAAAAGCACTATCTACCCTATAAATGAAGTCAACAATCTGGAGGAACTAGCTGGAATTCTATGTTGTCATACTGCTACATTACCTACTACATACCTTGGTCTACCTCTTGCAGCAAAACATAACTCAATTGAGGTGTGGAATGGAGTCCTTGAAATTTTTGAAAAGAAGCTAGCTTCATGGCAAAGTCAGTATCTTTCAATGGGAGGAAGGCAGACACTAATCAACAGTGTGCTAGATAGCATCCCAACACTCATACCAATCCCCAACAAAATTTTAAAGCAGCTTGACAAGATCAGGAGAACATTCCTATGGGAAGGAGGCAGCAAAGTTCATAAATTTCATCTAGCCAAGTGGTCAAAGGTCACCATGCCAAAGTATTTGGTTGGCCTAGGCATCAGAGATCTTTCCATCCACAACAAATGCATGTTGATGAAATGGCTATGGAGACACAATCAAGAGGAGAACTCACTATGGAAAGAGGTGGTCAAGGCCAAGTATGGGTCCGAGAATCATTGGTGTACTAAGCTGTCCAGAAGTCCATATGGGGTCGGTCCATGGAAGAACATTAGGAAGCTCTGGAGTGAATTTTCCGGGAACTCCTACTTTAAATTGGGGAATGGCAATCACATAAAGTTTTGGAAAGATAAATGGTTTGAAGGATCTATCCTGATGTTTGACTTTCCTAGCCTTTATCGGATAGCTCAGAATCAAGATTCCACTATTTCTCAAAATTGGCAAGACAATAGTTGGCACATTCTTTTCAGGAGGGATATGCAGGACTGGGAGGTTCCACAACTTCTAAATCTGCTGACAAAATTGGATGGCCTCTCAGTCAAAGAAAATACTTTTGAAAGTATAAGGTGGGGGAGTTCCAAGGATGGCCTTTACACCGTTAAAGCAGGCTACACTCACTTTTGCTCCACCAATGAAATCATTGATAGATGGCCTTGGAAATACATCTGCAAGACCAAGCTACCTACAAAAATCTCCTGTTTCAGTTGGATAGCCCTAAATGAAGCATGCCTAACCCAGGACAATCTCAGCAGAAGAAGTTTTCAATTGGCCAACAGATGTTATATGTGTTTGCAGCAGCCAGAATCCAAAGGCATCTCTTTCTTCACTGCCCAGTTGCAACAGATATCTGGTGTATGTTCTTTGCCATCTTTAGTTTAAGCTGGGTCATGCCTCAGAACATTAAGGATACCTATGAAAGCTGGTCTTCATGAAAAGTTGATAAATCCATCAGTAAAGTATGGCAGATGATCCCTTCATGTATTTTGCGGTGTGTTTGGACAGAAAGGAATCGCAGATGTTTTGATGGGATATCAACTCCAACATACGCAATTAAAGCTAGATGTCTTATATGGTTATATAGTTGGCATAACTTAGCTCCTGTCAATTGTCCTATTAATCTTTTGGACTTCGTCAGCTCTTTAGTTTTAGCCTAGTTTTTGTCTATAGAGCTGACTATGTCTTTATGTATTTCTCTTTTGTACTTCGTGCATCTTCTTGATGCCTTTAATAAAATTCTCTTACTTCATCAAAAAATAACGAGAGGATAAATCAATTGCTGCATTGAGACACAGTAACTACATAGCTGAAATTCAATCAACTATGACAGAGTTAGCACTAAGTAGGTACCATACCCTCCTAATCAACTTAAAAGACGGCTACATCATATTTGCATTGACAAGTACACACATTTAAAGAGATAAAAACATATAACTAAATGTGTGTGTGTTCGTGTACAGACGCATATCACTGCTTGTGCCTTAACTCAAGATTACCCACTAAGGAAGATATGGTTTAGCAGCTTCCTCACACCTCACCATGCCTGCCTTTAAGTTCTCTCCCCAACATCAAACCCCCTCCGCTTCAAGAAAGGAAAGAAACACAAAAAGGGTCTCATTATAAAAAAGAGCGAGAGTTCAAAAATCTCTCATGTGCCAAAATAAGTAGACAAGTAGAATGCTAAAGTATGTGATGCCTATAGCTTCTCATTTTCACCACATTACTGGTTATTTAGATTGTATCTTTCAGAGCTAGGTGAAGCAATTTATTGACTATTTAAATTTAAATAGTGAGGTTGAAACAGAAACTATTTCTGTCAGGGGGAGATTATGCCTGGCGATAAGATAGTTCCCATCTCTGTTCCTTATGCTAAAGTCTATATCGGCATTGTTGAGAAACAAACTTAAGTAGCGACATTTATTTTTAAGTTTGCAACATTTCATCTCAAGTAAAGTTGAAAATGGTACCAACGTTGTTCCAAACGATGATTTCTGAACATTGACCCAAAATGACTCCAAGCACAAAGGAAAAGGAAAAAGAAAAGAAAGAAAGGAGAGGGGAAAATGTCTTACCATCCTTGGGATGCTTCTCTCTTGTAGTGTTTTCATTGCAGCTTCTGCAAATGCTTGTGCAGCTTCGGCTTCAGCTGCAGCAGCCTCAGCCTTCCTGGCAGCCTCCGCAGCGTCGGCTATAGCTGTGTCTGCTTCTGCAACTGCTTGTGCAGCAGCAGCAGCTGCCTCTTGAGGTGACATATTCCTCATCTTTTCTAAATCTAAATCTATCTGAGATCTAGTTAGCATGTTTATGTCATCCTGATCAACCTTAGAACAGATCCTCTGACTGCTATCCAGGAGGGGAAGGGGGAGGTTTCTTCTTCTGTTGGAGAATGTCAATTTAGGCGCCACTTTATACTTCCGCTTCATCTGCAGAAGAACTATACTAGCGAGTATTATGATCAACCATGACGATAACCAATAACAGCCAATTATTCAAAAACTTGAACCCAAGTGCTAATTCTCACTGGCTTCACACTATAAGCTTAGGGCAAGATGTGCAATAACTAGAAAACATGAAGGACATAACTGAAAATCACCTTTATGAGTTTTCCAGTTGCAGTTAAATATTTCAGCTTTGCTGAGAGTATCCTCTTAAAGTTTGGAGTTTCCCAGTACTGGTCATACAAAATTGGGGGGGGGGGGGGGGGAGTAAGTATTTGAGGAAATAAACTGACTTATCTAGCAATAAGTCATGATTTTGCTAGGAAGTGAAATTGCAGCAGTATTAACCTGTTTGGCTTATTTAAACTTCTTACATGACCTTCATCACCTTATTGTTAGGAAACAAATTTACCAGAAAGTTCGGTGTCATGGTCAGCGTAGACGAACCAACTATTATCATGGGAGCCCTGATTAGGAAAGCCCTTACTTTGGGGAATGGGGACCATCTCATAATATAGCAAATCAAGAAAATACATAAAATAATGTTAATTTAGCACAATATAGCATTATCAGGTTCATGTTACAGTCGGCCAATGTACCATTCCATATATATACATACTCTAGAACCCATCTATGCGGTATTCTGCAAGTCCACTTCAAATGCAGTTGACTCTTTAATCACACTAAGGTTTGATTAAACTGACTCCAAGAATACCTAAAAAGAAAATATGCAAGAATCACCAATTCCAAACACAATCCAGATTGTTAGGAATGACAAATCCACAAAACAAGAAGCAAAACTCCAAAATCAAAGTACATATTACAGGTCCTTCAAAATCAATAAAGAAAGACGTGAATGGTAATTAATGAAATACTTCTCCAAATTTTGTATATTTGGTTCTCCCTTATGAAGCTCAATAAGAAGACAAGTACCTCTATGTACGTAGAAATGGTAGCCTGGTAGGAACCACCTGGCTCATTCAAGTTGCTTATAGTCTCCATTATAAGATTATCCAACCTATAACAAAAACAAATGAGCAGGACTTAGAGAAGATCATTCCTCCAAAGTAAACATATAAATAAAATAAGAATAACATGAAATGCCACTAATGCTAGTTTATAATTGGTATACTGACTAAGTGTTGTGAATGATACAACCAACGTGGATGCTGATGTGGACGCTGACTCAGCAGAGGCCCATATGATTCCACATCAATCTGTTTTGAGGAGAAGCAAACACGTGAGGCAGTCTTCAAAGAAGTTAGCGGATTTTGTGGTGCAAGGTAAGGGGAGAAAAGCGTGAAGAGGACTGGTGCAAGGTTTAGTATAAATAACTGGAGCGGCTTCAAAGGAATTTTCTTTGGAATGCGGCGGATGGAACTAGAAAGTTTCATCTAGTGAATTGGCAGACAGTCACTTCCTCAAAGAAGTGGGGTGGACTTGGAGTAAAAGATCTTAGGGTATTCAACAGAGCTTTGCTGGGGAAGTGGCTGTGGAGATTCGGGGTAGAAGAGCATGCTCTATGGAGGGAGGTCATAGTAGAAAAGTACGATTCCACGGGAGGGGGTTGGAGGACCAAGGCAATCACAGCACCGTTCGGGTGTGGCATGTGGAGGAACATCATGAAGAACTGGGAAGCTTTCTATGGCAACATCACTTACAGGGAACATGCAAGATTGGGAGATTTCAGAGCTCCAAAATTTGTTGGCACTGCTATACAGGCAAGACAGGATCCATCTTGCGATTCTTGGAGATGGGGGTTGTGTGGCGATGGTTTGTTCACCGTAAAGTCATTTTACCAGAGTATGTTGGCGAGAGATGAGGCTATTTTTCCATACTCATCGATCTGGATTCCTAAGGCGCCCACGAAGGTGTGCTTTTTTGCATGGCTAGCAGCGAGGGGAGTGATCTTGACAGCTGAAAATCTGCGAAAGAGAGGAATTACACTTGTTAGTTGGTGCTACATGTGTAAAAGCTCAGGGGAAGAAGTTGATCATCTTCTACTGCATTGCCCTGTGTCCTGGGGTTTGTGGAGGGCACTCTTAAACCTTTTTGGTATTCAATGTGTGATGCCAAACACTGTAAAGGAAATGCTATATAGCTGGGCCGGTTTCCGTAGAAGAAGCAAGCAAAAGGCGTGGAAGTTCGCCCCGTTAGCTCTCATGTGGATAGTCTGGGGAGAGAAATAGGAGAGTTTTTGAGGGGATTGAGTCTCCGTTTTCATATCTTAAGAATAGTCTTTTATCTTTGATCGCTTTTTGGTGCACACATATAGCCCCTACTTGTGCAGAAGATTGGGCGTTTTTTGTAGAGAATCATGTTCTGATGTAACTTCTCTACTTTTTGGTATACTTCTTGTATGCGGGATTTTTTTCTCCCTTTTGATTAATACAATTTACCTTATCAAAAATTCTCATCCCCTTCTTCTAAGTCTCTCATCTCCTTCTTCTATGTCAATTTCCAGTAATTTCCCTTTCAAGCATTCAGTTCCTTGTAATTTCTGTTGAGGAATACAACTATCGAGTTTATTGGTTGTGGATTGTGTTGTTCGAATTTCAGATTGTTTCATTGGTGCTTTCATCCAGAGGTCACTTATGGAGGACCAAAAGTTACTCAAGGCTCTAGTCGACGATTCGGTTCAGGAAGTCAAAGACTAAGTGTTTAAGGAACTCTCTGAAATTCGTGGTCTTCTCATGGAGGTTGTTGGTAACAGACCGCCGGCAAGACGAGAACCGGCGACAACCACCCTCCGCCACAAGCCAGTGGAGTTCGGTCGCTTTTGTGGTGAGAATTCGGAAGCCTGGTTGTTTCAAGCGGAGCGCTATTTTGATCACTATGGAATTGCTGAAGATGAGAAGCTCACTATAGCATCGTTATTTTGGTCCCTTCAGAGTGGTCAAACGCATTGGCGAGGTGGCCTACAAGCTCCAACTTCCTGACAATGCCGATATACACCCCGTGTTCCATGTCTCAATGCTCAAACGTTGCGTTGGCACACCTGAGTCCCAAATTACGCCCCTAGACCTGTCTGATTTTGCTCAACCAATTGAATCCTTGTCACAGAACCTTGAGGACAAGGTTCTTTTCAGGAGGAGAGTATTGTTGTGAATGATACAACCAACGTGGATGCTGATGTGGACACTGACTCAGCAGAGGCCCACGTGATTCCAAATCAGTCTGTTTTGGGGAGAAGCAAACGCGTGAGGCAATCTTCAAAGAAGTTAGCGGATTTTGTGGTGCAAGGCAAGGGGAGAAAAGCGTGAAGAGGACTGGTGCAAGGTTTAGTATAAATAACAGGAAGAATAGTGTATTAGGCAAGCAATTTGTTATGTGAAGTCTGTAATTCTCATCCCCTTCTTCTAGTCTCTCATCTCCTTATTCTATGTCAATTTCCAGTAATTTCCCTTTCAAGCATTCAGTTCCTTGTAATTTCTGTTGAGGAATACAACTATCGAGTTTATTGGTTGTGGATTGTGCTGTTCGAATTTCAGTTTGTTTCACTAAGTAAATAGAAAGTTGTAGAACTTTTGATATACTTCCATTCTTTTAGGCATGAGGTCTAGGGATCAGCTTCAGAACGCCGAAAAACTAGCTAAACTTATGTCTGTAACCACATTTTGAGAAAACAAAATTCTTGTAACCAAGACAATAGGGGAAAAACCAACATCTAATGATATCAATAAACACAATGAAATCCACAAGATTACAATATGAGGGTCGTGCTGTAACAACTAAGAAGCACGAACAGGTATAACCTTAGGATAGATCTTCTTGAACCACCAAGCTGCGGAGAGCCTCTAGAAGTTGTGGCTGGCCTTGCTTCAGGAATTTCCGCATCACTTTCAGCTGCCGAGGTAACAGCCACAGAACTCTCATCCTGCATAGGGGCCTGAATCATCCTTTTGAGGGCCAACTTTGCTTTCTCTCGAGAACCCCAGCCGTTTGCCATCACAGTCATATTTCTCCACTTGTCCTGTACATCATCTCAAAGATACATCATTGTGAAAAAGACTTCAGCTCAAATAAGTAGCTATAGAAAATTGAATATACTGGACAACTATCATCTGACTCAAGAAACATCTAAACTTCCTCTCCACTGAATAAAATTAGTTAAAAAAGAAAAGAATAAAACGAAACTCTACCTTGAGATCTACATTTGAACGCAGATACAACAATCCACTAAATTCTGGATCCTTAAGAATTGTACGCCATTTGCCTGGCCCATATTTAATGACACCAGCTCTAAGAGCAACTTCTTCTTCAGGAGTCCACTTCAGCTTAGGTGCACCCATCAAAGCATTGAGGAAATGAAGTTCCCAGAACAAACCTTATCAGAAAACCAATAGTGTGTGTCAAACCAAACACCCGAAGAAGATAACTGGGACAACATATAAGGACGATGATGGGTACTATACAACTGAAAAGTTACATAAACTTTTATAATAAACACTAAGTCAATAAAAAATAATTTGAAGAAACAGCCGATAAAATATATAAATTAATATTAACCTTATAAACATCATATTACGATAAGAAGTGCATTCGTCGCTGAGACACAAAAGAAAACCAGAAAACAACCATAAACTGCATGAATTGGTGTTAGAAAAATCGCATAGCATATTTGTTCACATCTACTAAACAGATATAAACAGATCTCCCAACTCCATGGATGAAGCTACCACCACGAGGCATAATCAGTACTATCTGACAAAGGAAGAAATGCAGATGTATGATACTATGTGCAGTATCACAGAAACAAAATATTGGAAGACACGCGCAAATACTTCTTCAAAAAATGCAAAAAGAAATCCATACAACAATTATCTATCTTCTAAAACACATTCCAAATGATTTGTGAACATTTATTTGTCAGTATTGATTACTGCATTTCTCTGAGTACTTCAATCTGATTCCTTTATATTTGGATTTATCAAATCTAACAAAAGGGCTTTAAACAACAACAATGCACAAAAAAACAAAACATTCATAAACAAACAAAACATGCATTCATATATAAAATCATTTAGAGCCAAAAGGAAAGGAAATTAAGTAACTAGAGAGAAAGCGTCTCAAAGTAATGCTAGAACAGCCGTTTAAGATATAATTTAAGCTTAAGATCATACATTCTTCACATTAAGAGCTATGCCATTTTCCTTAACTTTCAACATGCTAGACACAAGAAATGTGTTTGGTATGAGGGAAAATGACTTCCAAGAAAATGTTTCCATGGAAAAGTCATTTTCTAGTGTTTGGTATGACTGAAGTCATTTTCAATGGAAAACATTTTCCATCAAAAGGAGGAAAACGACTCCCCTTACTTACGAGCGAAAATCATTTTCCTTACAACTACCTTAACTTTAACTTGGAATTACTTGCTTCAACTAACATTTAAACATTATTATTAATATCTAATACTCAAAAGTTTCATCAGAACACTCTCCAACATATATATATATATATATATATATATATATATATATATATATATATATATATATAGGCAAATTTCCACTCAACAAACCAAAGACCAGAAAACATTTTCCAAGAAAATATTTTCTATGGAAGATGAATTCAGTCAAACCATACACACCCACAATTCAAGAAATCAAAAGCATCACATATGGTTTTAGAAAACATATTTTGCTTACAAATCAAACCAAGGTAAATTCAGTTGAAATTGGGCGACGAGAGTTTTATAATCAGACCAAAATGATTCTGAGTACTTTTGTCGAGATCATAAGAAAATTGTGCAAATTTTAATATTGGAAACTAAATAATTTCAGAAACCAAAAACAACCAAGGCAGATTTCCCTAAAATTGCTTCCAAATGCTAAACCTAAACCAAATCCAAACGCCACCTGAACTACTAGTCACAACAGCAAATCCAAATAAATTTCAACAAAATTACAGCTCATGATGGATAATTAATCGAGTAATTCGCACAGTGTAAAGAACTGAATCCCCTATAGACATATGCAAAATAGAAATCGAAACCCTAATTTCGTCCAATAAACGAGATTACAATTCAATTGACGAAAAAGGTACGGGAAATTGAGGGTGTAAACGAGCAGAGGAAGATCAATAATCACCAGAAAACAGCCTGCAGGCGGAGTGGTTAGAGCGTTAATTACTTTGGAAAAAAGCTCCTCTTTATGTGTATTCGTTATAGCGTACAATCTTACGCACTAACTGTGGGAGTAGATGTTATAGTTTTGTGTAACTGAAATATTACCAGCTATTGTAATGCCAGTACACGATTTTAAGGAAATGGGAATATTTTCTGCCGCTGAGATGGTGAAAAGTTCTAGGGATGTCGTTACTCACCGTTCACCATGAAAGTAGAGGAGATTTGGGGATGAGTTGACATAAGAATTATGAAATTACAAAAAAAACGATATTTTTTAAAGAAAAAATGATATTTAAAAATTAGAGTAACATTTGAAATGAATATATAAATTGGAGCTGTTTTTTAATTTTTGTGTTTTGAAGTGAAAATTTAAAAAATAGATTTTTAGAGTTTTTAAAATTTTAAAAAATTCTGAAATTTAATTTCAAGTGAAATTTAAAATTTTCATGGCATAATATTCATTCCGGAAAAAAATAAGAAGTTTTCAAAAAAGGTAAAAGAAAAATTTTATGGCGAGACGGGCCCTTAATCTTTTTTATTTGTGGAGAATTACTTGAAATAAAAAATGTTCCAGTAACAAAAATTGCTTTTTTTATTTAAAGTAGTCAAATTTTATATTTACCACCATGTTATTCCCACAATATGGACAAAAACTTATCTATAACCAAGATCTCATAAACTCCATCTCTCTATTTTGTGATTTTAATTACTATGCTTTAATTAAATAAAATTAGAAAAACTAGTTGGTGATAAATATTTACATGTGTTTTCTTACGTAATTTACACTCAAATTAAAAGCATCAAGCTAGCCTGCTTGACCAAACTTTTGCAAAGCACTTTTTGAGGGTGTTTGGTGAGAAAGGAGAAGTGTTTTGAACGGTAGTAAAAGTTGTTCTTTGTTATTGTAAAACTAAATTTCTGCTTTTTCAAAGAAGTAGAAATAGAAGCAAAATCAAAAAAAAATATTTTCCAAGAGAAAGGAACTAAAAAATTTATATTTATCGAAATATTTTTTATTAATTTAAAAGGAATTTCAGAAAGCACTATACTTTAGAGACTATTTACTTGGCACGGCTATAATTTCCATATTTACTAGCCATAGCAAAACTTACGTTGCCAGGTGCCTCTATTTTCTGTATTCATGCGCGTATGATAGATTGTATCAATGAGGACAATTTTGGTGTATTACGATGTATTCAGTTGTCTATATTTAATTTGGTTGTATTCAATATATATATATATATATATATATATATATATATACACACACACACACACACACACACACATCGGTATTTGGTTGTATTCAATTCACTGTATTCATTCGTAGTTATTTTTATATTATATTCGATTTGGCTATATCCAATTCACTATATTCAAAAAATACAGGCGAAAATATAAAAAGTCTCATTTGAAATACAAATACACACACACACACACACATGTGTATATATATATATATATATATATATATATATATATATATATATATATATATATATATGAGATGTTGGATGTAATTTACTTAAGTTAGTAGGTATATTTGTAGTATTAGAAGTTAGTAACTACCTAAACGTGGGGTTAGCTGTTAAATGTTAGTTAGTGGTTAGATATGTGTATATATATGCACCGTAGTGTATAGAATAAATGAAAGAAGAGGTTGTTGAGCTCAAACATCTCTCCTCAATTCCATTTGTGTGTGTGAGTTTTATCATGGTATCAGAGCCACGCGGCCATTAGTGTGGTCTCTCCATTTCGATCTTCGAATTTTTCATCAGAAGCTCACTGAAGATAGCATCAATGGCGGTGGTCGACAATGAACTGCCGGAAAAACTCAGTCACAATCATCCTCTATTTTTGAATGCAAATGATAATTCTGGAGCAGTATTAATCTTTCTACAACTGCGAGGACAGCAAAATTATTCTGTTTGGAGCTGAGCAATGCGAATTGCGATCATAGGTCAGAACAAGCTAGGTTTTTATTGACGACACATTCAAAAGGAAAAATTACGGTACAAATCTCGTAGATCTTTGAGAGAGGTGCAACGCTATCGTATTATCATGGATAATGAATTGTGTGTCACTAGAGCTGCTCAGTGGAATTGTTTACTCATCAAATGCAACGGCCGTCTGTAACGATCTAAAGGAACGATTTGACAAAATTGATTGTTCAAGGATTTTTCATATTCACAAAGAAATTGCAACTATCAATCAAGGTACTGCATCGATCTCTTCGTATTTCTCAAAATTACGATTACTGTGGGCAGAGTTTGATAGCGTAGCACCAACATCGGGTTGTGACTGTGCAATCAAATGAGTCAATAGCATTTATGGAGAGATTGAAGCTATTACAGTTCCTCATGGGATTGAACGAGTCATATGAACAAGCTCGCAGTCAAATATTGATGATGGTACCAGTTCCCTTTTGTGAACAAGGCTTACTCAATGCTAATGGAACGTGAGAGTCAAAGAGTTATGACAAATCATCTATATCTGGATGAGGGACGTGATCCAAATGCCTTAATGACAACTAGAGGTGGTGCCCTATTTAGACCTAAAAGATACTATAATCTGTACTGTGATTTTTGTAAGATGAAAGGGCACACTCGAGAAAACTGCTACAAAATTGTTAGTTATCCAACAGACTTCAAGCCTAAGAAGAAAGGAGGATTCAACTCTGCTAATTCTGCCTCAATAGAAGATGCTCAACCACAGCACCAAGGAAGCATGATTGCAGCTCAATCCAATGATAGTGTCACCACATCATCAGACTTTGGTATAGCACCAGTGTTCACTCAGGAACAATTCAACCAGATTTTGAAGATGCTTTTTAAGGAAGGAGTGTCATACACCTCAGCCAATATAGCAGGTGTGTCATGTTGCAGTGCTTGCTTGGTAAGTGATACAGCTAAATCTCACAGTTGGATTATAGACACTAGAGCAATAAATCATATGACCTCCATTTATAGCTTATTATCAGATACAATGGAAGTGATGAAAAATAATAGTAAAATAGTAAATTTGCCTAATGGAACCAAGGTAGCAGTATCACACATTGGAAGTTGCAGAATATGAGAAAATCGGGAAGTCAAAATGTGTTGTATATCCCTAATTTCAAGTATAACCTGTTGTCAGTCCCTAAATTGACAAGAGAACTTAAATGTATGGTTGTCTTCTTTCATGGCTTTTATGTGTTACAAGACCTCTCTACTGGGAAATTGAATGGGATTGGTATAGAAGTTGATGGACTCTACCTGCTGACTACTGTAGATCCTAATAAAAGACAAGAAAATAAGCCCACGCACTCACTGCTTGCTAAATTGGACCAAAATACATTACATGTTTGGCATAGGAAGATGGGACATCCCTCTTCAAGAGTCATGAGGCAACTACTGCACATTAATGAAGAAGTGTGTAGAAATGTAGTAAATAACTGTGATGTATACCCTTTGGCAAAACAAGCAAAACTATCATTTCCTGCTAGTAACACTAGAGCAAAAATTATTTTTGATTTGCTATATATGGATGTTTGGGGACCATTTAGAATGGCTACCTATGATGGTAATAAATACTTGTTAACAATAGTTGATGATCATTCAAGAGTGACCTGGATATACCTGTTGAAACTAAAGTCAGATGTGATAGTAGTAATCAAAGACTTTCTGTTAATGGCACATAATCAATTCAAAAATAAGGTAAAAATGATAAGAAATGACAATGGAACATAATTTGTTAATTCTGAATGTGCTAGCTTATTCCGTAGTCTTGGCATCATACATCAAAGATCATGTCCATACACATCACATCAGAATGTTATAGTAGAAAGGAAGCACAAACATTTATTGGAAATGGCTAGAGCAGTAAGATTTCAGGGACACATACCTCTTACGTTTTGGGGTAAGTGTATATTGATGGCAGCCTACTTAATTAACAGGATGTCAACCCCAATCCTTGCAGGAAAGTCACTTTTGAGGTGTTTCACAAAAGAATTCCCTCAATGGATCACATAAGAGTCTTAGGGTGTCTATGTTACGTGATAAGTGGGGATTTTGACTACTTATTAGTACCTTTTAGCTTTTGTTTTAGTCTAAAAACATTGAATTATGTTCCCGAAACTTATGAAATATGCTAAATTGCAGGAATATTGGACGATGGACTCCCGAGATGAAATCTAACTCAAAAAGGAGTAATCTAAACTCAAGGTAATAAAAGGCACAAAAGCTCACAAAGTACGGACCGCAGAATTTCGTCTGCTGCCGCAGATGATGAAGGAAAGTCCAGCAATTTTTTGTGCAAAGTGCGGACCGCAAATGAATTGTGCGGCCGCAAAAGCTGGGCTAGGAACAAAGTTCAGAGAATGTACAATTTTCCAAGTTCCAAGTCCCTCAAAAGTGCGGACCACACAAGAATTGTACAGCCGCAAAAGTAAAAGTGAAGACCACAGAACCAAATTATGACCGCAGTTACAAATCGGCGGACCGCAGAAAGAATGCCTCGCGATCGTAGATCAGAATTATACGGCCGCAGACCTCCAGTTCCTGACAAGTTGAAGAAATCTGCGGACCGCACATGGAATTGTGCGGCCGCAGAACCTCCCGAGGGGCATTTTTGTCCGAAATTATCAGCTTTGTATAAATAGAAGAGTTTCACAAAATTAGGTCAACTTTTGACATCAGCAACTACAATAGCTGTTTCGTTTTGCTTCTTTTAGTAGTTTTTCATATTTTGGGATAATTTAACATAGATTTTATCATTTTAATTTTACACTATGAGTTTAATTAGCATTTCTTCTTTTATTTATTCAATTTCAAGCATGAATAACTAGATTTTTACTAGGGTTGTGACCCAACCCTAATGTGTAAACCTTATGGGTGTTTAACTTAATGCTTTTTTATGGTTGGGTGTTTATTATTTAGCCTTGTTCATGCTTTAATTTGTGGAATTAATGATTGTAAATATTAGTTCATGCCTATTTGACTTAGTCTCTACTTGAGAAAGAGAGACTTAGTCTAGGACAACTCGGCTAACAAGAAATTGTGTCAATCAAGAGAATGATAATCCCAATTAAAGGGTTCAACCTAGAGATAGTAATAACACGACTTGAGTTTTTATCAACCGTTTTGTGCAATTCCCATTTGGACTTGAGAAAGCCAAATTGGACAAAATCACTCTCTCACCGAGAGGTATTAAGTGGAAAATTGAGAGTTGATAACTATAATACACCCCGATCAATAAAAAAATATTAAGGTTTATCTCCCATTAGGCAAATACCTAGGTGATGGTCATAGTCCTAGGCTTTTTACAAAACTTGAAAAATAACAAACACAATTCTCTTAGTTTTATTTCTTAAATTTTCAATATTAGTTTTAAATTAGACATAGAAATAACCCAAATTTGTGAAAGTGTAAATTAAGATAGTCAAACTCACATACGAAAATATATACTCCTAACTCCCATACATAGCTCCTTGTGGAAATCGATCCCGACTCTTGTTGGGTACTATTATTGCAATTGACCTTTTCATAACCTTGATTTGAGGTGTGAAATTGGACGAAATCAATTTTTGGCGTCATTGCCAAGGAGTTAAAAAACGGTGGTAACCATATATTTAGGTGTTTTTTTGAAATATCTTCTTTTCCTTCCTTGTTACTAACGTGTTGAGAAATTGTAGGTGCTATCATGGCAAACAATGATCTCGGAAACATAGATTTGGGGGACATGGATGTTGAGGATGATCAAATGGATGAGGTCCCTCTTGATCCTCAAGCAAATAGAAGAGGCCGAGCGCCTCAAGACAATGTACTCGCTCCACCCCCACCTCCACCAAGAGCGACTCCACATCGGGTGTTGCCGAATGAAGGGTATGTAAGTGTTATAGTCCCTTCATGTATTAGGGCGGGCAACTTTAAAATAACCAACGTGATGCTCACTTTGCTCGAGGAACGAGGGGTCTTCACCGGTGTACGGGTCAAAATGCATACAAACACTTGAAGGGGTACGTAGATACTTGTTGGGGGAGTAAACAAACTAATGTCTCCAAGGATGCCTTGAGGCTAAGGCTTTTTGCCTTCTCTCTACTAGGGAAAGCTTTAGATTGGTTGGAACGTTTGTCAAATCATTCCATTCATACTTGGGATGAATTAGCGGAGAAATTTATTTCTAAGTACTTCTCTCCCGGGCACATGGCTACTCTTCGGGATGAAATTTTATCATTCAAGAAAGAGCCCAATGAACCATTACATGAGATATGGGAACGATATAGAACAATTGCGAAAGAGTGTCCCAACAAAGATATGATAGAGAACATGATTCAATAAACTTTCTATCGGGGATCAATACAACCAACTAATGTGTAGTGAATCAACTTGCCGGTGGGAACTTTATGACTACGCCTTATGTGAAGGCGTGTGATATTTTGGATGAGATGGCGGATACTTCATCGGCGTGGAAATCCCGGGCTAATGTTCCATAAGGGGATCCCAATGTGATTCATATTCACAAAGAATTGCATGACCATGTGCAAGACATAGCCAAATTGACCCCCACTATGAACCAATTGGCAAAGGCTTAACTTCAACAAGTGAAAAACCCAAGGCAAGTCAATGCAATGGAGAGAGTAAACATGATGGTAAACAAACGGAGAACAAATGGTCAAGTGCAACAAAGAGGGGAAAATTTTGTGCAAGAAGATAGTGAGTTTGAGCAAGAGGATTCCTACAATGACCAAGAAGAAGAGGTTCAATATGTGAACAACTTTCAAGGGCAAAGAAATAACTTCCAAGGCCCAAGCCAACAACAATAGAGACCTCAAAGCAATCAAGGAAATTGGAATTCTTACAATCAAGGTAATTGGAGTGGTGAAAACAATCAAAGCAATTGGAATAACAACAACAACCAAGGCAATTAGAGTGGAGGCAATAATCAAGGAAATTGGCATAACAAAAATAACCAAGGCAATTGGGGAGGAAATAATCAAGGCAGGTAGAATAACAATCAAGGAAATTGGGGGCCAGATTTTAAAAGGCTCCCGATGTATCAACAACCGAACAACCCACCTCATTATCCTTCCCATGGCCCTAGTTCTTCCAACAATGAAATGGGCTGTATTGAGAACATGTTCAAGCAAATGATGGAGAAGAATGCCGATTCTGATACCCAACTTACTTCACACAACACATCGATCTGCAACTTAGAAGTGCAAATAGGGCAAATCTCTCAAGCTTTAAATTCTCATCCTAAGGGGGCACTACCAAGTGACACGGTGATGAACCCAATGGTGGAAACAATACGGGGCATGTAATGGCCGTTACTATAAGAAGTGGAAGAGGTGGTAATGCACCCACCTCAGGTCAAAGGCAACTTGTGGATGGTGAGCAAGTGGTAGAAGAAGAAGAGATCCTGAACAATGTGGTGCAAGCAAATGATGAAGTGTAGATTGATATTGATGACATTGTGGAAGAAACTCAAGAGGAAGTGAACCCGTCTAAGGACCATGTTATTGACATAACGAAATTGGTAGTGCAAAAGGCTAAGGCACCTGTAAAGCCCCGAAAAATTTCTCTAATGATTTAATATTTTAAAGTACGCCAACGTTACTTGGGAATAGCATGTTAGAGTATTATAGGAGACCCATGGGATAGAACCAAATTATTTCGAAATGAAAAGTATAGGTTTAAGGTGTGTTGAAACATACTAAGGAGTTTTGTGAATGGAAAGAATTCGTGTGGAACAAGTAGGATACATTAAGTGGAAAGGATGTCTCAATTCGCACAAGATCCTACTTCAAATATATACGTCCACCAAAGTATAATGACTTATGAGGTGATCTACCTATCAAATTAAATTTCTTTGAGTCTAGTTTCTAACGCTTCAAATCGTTCATCATTCGGGCATTCCTACAAGAAGTTATGATCAAATACCCAAAGTCTGCATGTAGCTCGCTACGGAGCTCGCAATGCCAGGTGTAAGACCAGGCTTTAGCCTGGCGAGGCCAGGTCTGTAGCCCAGTCCATAATTTCGGAGTATCCATTTTCATATGTTTTAAACCCGACCCTATTCCATTAAAACACCAACCCTGGACCATTTTAAACATATTTTCTGATATTTTGAGAGTGATAGAGAGAGAGTCCTAGAGGGAGAAGTGAATATTCATAAAACATTCTCTTCAACTCTCACTTAAAACCTTGAAGATTATCAAGAGGGGCACCTAGGTCTTCTTCCTAAGAGGTAAGATTCTATATCCTAACCCTTAATTTCGAAATTTGTCTAGAATTGGGTAATTAACAAGATAATTTTTGGGCATGAGAGTTGTTTATTTTACATGCATGTGTTATCAAAGGGTGTAGGAAGATTGATGAGCTAAGAATGGTAAAGATTGGGTTGGGGTATGATGGAATCCTCCATAAAAGGACCTTGAAACCTTGATGCACACCTAGTGTTTGATAATATGCTCAAATGAGCTAAAACCATGTTCATCTTCCTAAGTATGGTTTACTTTTGTTATGTTTCTAAATAGATTGAAGTTGCTAAAATTTTTGGAATGTCGTAGTAATTTAAGGAAAGCTCAATTGAGGTATGTTGGCTAAACTTTCTCTCTTGGAATCGAATTCCATGATGTTCCCGTAAGTTACAAGTATGTTTTTCTCAAGTTTCTTATTCTATGTTCTGAGTTGTTCCCAATAAATTCAATTGTCTCTAATAAGCAAAGTGATGAGAATTGTGTAATCACAACTTGTCCCGAATGTTCCTATCACATTATGTTACCCTTTGGGAATGTGTTCAAGAATGATATATGTATTTAAATGCTATGTCTTTGAGTCGTGTTTCAAATGAAGGTTATGAGGCCATATTGTGTGAGAAAATCTTAATATTCCTAAGACTTTTAATTGCTCATAGGTGTACCTAAAGTATTGATTTGTAAATATCTTATTATTGATAATCTATAAAGATGGTTGGAAATGAAATAAGTGAATTGGGGATATAGAGTGTGGCCAACGTGCCAAGAATTTAAGTTATGATTATGGCTAGTAGTGCAAATGATTTGAGAGGATGTGATAAAGAATATGAAATGAGACTCGACTTAATTGTTTAAAAAGGACTTCGAAAATAGAATTTCCTAAAAGCTTTTGTACTCGATTCATGCCCATAAGTGGCTACTTTAGCTAATGCTTTGCTTTATAAATATATTCAGGGTGATTTGAGTTCTATATACTCATGTGTTGAAATTGTACATTGTCATTTCTGGGGAAGAGTATTGCAAGAATAAATGGTGTATTGATTGTTTATGATTTTTTATGTGTGTTTCAATCGCTGGTTGGTATGCCCCATTCTTTGGGAAGAAACCATTTGTGTTTGAAGTTTCCATTTCAAATGGATTTGAAGTATATGATTTCTGAAACATTCTACATGTTGATATTTGATGGTGATCTTTGAAATTAAAAGGGGTGAAAGTGTGGAATATGAAATACGACCATTGTGCCATGAAAGAAGTATCTTGTGTATGGCCAAGAGAGCCAATGAAATAATATATGTAAATGACTTTGATTGTTAAGTCCCCAAGAGTCATGAACCTAGATAATGACCTCAAGAGGTCAAATGAGTGAATAATAAGATGGAAGGGAGATGTTCATTGATAAATGATGATGAATGTTAAGAAAAGTAATTGGGCCCATGTGCCATTGAAATCGACTTATTGATTTACCATGCATGCGCTAATGTAATGAGTTGTGTTTCTCCATGATGAGCATGAAATTAACATGAAATATTCCAATGATATGAGTAATTACGACGTTAAATGTAATGACAAACTATGTTGTATATATGGTATTGTGATTGTGATACACCTCCACACGCATATATTGGGGTGAGGCGGTAGAACCGCTTTTTGTAGAGATTGTGGTATTGTGGAATACACCTCCACCCGCATATATTGGGGTGAGGCGGTAGGACCGCTTTGTGTAGGGATTGTGCTATTATGGAATACACCTCCACCCGCATATATTGTGGTGAGGCGGTAGGACCGCTTTGTGTAGGAATTGTGGTATTATGGAATACACATCCACCTGCATATATTAGGGTTAGGAGGTAGGATCGCTTTGTGTTGGGATTCAGGTATTGTGATATACTTTCACCCACATATATTGGGGTGAGGCGGTAGGGCCTCTTTGTGTAGGGATTGAGGTATTGTGGAATACACCTCCACCCGCATATATTGGGGTGAGGGGGCATGACCAATTTGTGTAGGGATTGTGGTATTGTGATAAACCGCCACCCGCATATATTAGGGTGAGGCGGTAGGGCCGCTTTGTGTTGGGATTCCGGTATTGTGATATACTTCCACCCACATATATTGGGGTGAGGCAGTAGGGTCACTTTGTGTTGGGATTGTGGTATTGTGATACACCTCCACCCGCATATATTGGGGTGAAGCGGTAGGACCGCTTTGTGTAGGTATTGTGGTATTGTGATATACTTCCACCCGCATATATTGGGGTGAGGCGGCATGAGCGCTTTGTGTAGAGATTATGGTATTGTGATAAACCTCCACCCATATATATTGGGGTAAGGCGGTAGGGTCGTTTTGTGTTGGGATTGTGGTATTGTGATACACTTCCACCCGTATGTATTGGGGTGAGGCAGTATGGCCACTTTGTGTAGAGATTGTGGTATCGTGATACACCTACACCCGTTTATGTTGGGGTGAGGTGGTATTGCAGCTTTGTGTGAAGGTAACCAGAGGATCCCCGACTGAGTATCTATAAATGTTAATGGAAGTTCTTAATAAATTTTCTTGACGTTGGGGGCTATCTAACCCATTTATTGTTGCTATGATTCATCGTATTCATGTCGGATTTCTAAGCCCTTGAATATGTGTACTCGTATTGTGTAAGAGAACACTGTGAACGGTCTATGAGATGCATATGTGTACAATATGATATGTGAACACTAGTATTATGAACATCGGTATTGTGAACATTGGTATTTGAAAATAGTGATATTGTGAACAGTGGTATATCGGTGTTAATGATCTCCCAAACAAAATCGTATATAAAGTTCATATTTTGGAAAATTATCATGTTTTTAACTAGACATTTGGATATTGTGGATTGTGACTATTTATTTCTATGTGTTGCCTTTTTCTGATATGGGCATTCTATTTTGAAAGAGGATTTTTAGCTATACATACTAGTGCTAACGTCCCTTTTGCCGGGGGTGCTGTATCTTTTAATGGATACATGTATACTTCTACAGGATGATATGGACCTTTGATAGGGATCTTCTTCACTACTCAGCTTATGGAAAGCCTGCTACAGTTCTAGTGGGTGTTTGGGTCTAGTTCGTTTTATGTATATAGGTATCCATTGTCATAGAAGTTCTATGTACACTGTGGGTCATGTAATTAAAGATTTGAGTTTTGTCATGTATTTATGTTCACAGTATTTACAGTTATTTATAGATCTGTGTAACCACCACGAGAAAGAAAATATGGGCCATTGAGCCAAGTGTATTTAATATGAAAGTCAAGCTTTTATTTTGTTATGGTAAATCATGCATGAGTAATGATGAGAGGTTAATGTAAATTAGGCTTGCTCGACTGGGTTTACTCGGTTGAGCGTCGGTCGCGCTCCATGATTTCGAGGCGTGACAACACCATTGCCTAAGCCACCTTCTCTATATCCTTAAAGGCTCGCCAAGAAAAATGGTGAGAATCAATTCAAAAAGTTTATTAACATGATGAAGAGTCTCTCGATAAATGTGCCATTGG
The DNA here is from genome assembly GCF_000390325.3 of Nicotiana tomentosiformis. Classification (NCBI taxonomy): domain Eukaryota; kingdom Viridiplantae; phylum Streptophyta; class Magnoliopsida; order Solanales; family Solanaceae; genus Nicotiana; species Nicotiana tomentosiformis. The sequence goes on along the minus strand of NC_090822.1, from coordinate 72,266,421 downwards.
TTGAAGCTTTGGAAAAAATACCTGGTTATGCAAAGTTTATGAAGGATTTGGTGACAAAGAAGCGGTCGATAAATTTTGAAACTATCAAAGTCACTCATCAAATGAGTGCAATTGGGCATTCGATGGCTCCTAAATTAGAAGATCTCTGTGCTTTCACAATCCCTTGTACCATTGGAAGTGCCGAGTTTGCTAAAGATCTTTATGATCTTGGGGCAAGTATCAATTTGATGCCTTTTCGATTTTCAAGAGCTTGGGAATTGGGAAACCAAGACCCACATCAATGAGAATACAAATGGCCGACCGTACAATGAAAAGACCGGTGGGAGTGATTGAAGATGTATTAGTTCGTGTTGACAAGTTCATTCTTTCGACGGATTTTATTATTCTTGATTGTGAAGTGGACTATGAGGTATCGATTATTCTTGGAAGACCTTTCCTTACTACGAGAAGGCTCTTGTTGATGTGGAAATCGGAGAACTCACTTTCTGGGTGGCTGATGAAAAGGTAGTGTTCCACGTGTACAAATCTATGCGGCAACCAAATAGCAATGAAGTGTGTTCTTTTGTGGACTTGGTGACCGATGTGATTATTGATGATACAAGTGCCACGATTAATGTGGGTGATATGTTGGAGGCCGTCTTGCTCAACTTTGATGATGGCGAGATGGATGTCTTCATGGAATGTGTGAATTCTTTGCAAGGAATGGGGTCGTACAACTATGCACCCTGAAAACTTTTCTTGGATCTTGAATATAGGAAAACTCCTGCTACAAAGCCTTCAATTGAAAAGTCTCCTACCTCAGAGTTGAAGTCATTGCCTCCACATCTTCGGTATGAATTTCTTGGTCCTTGCTCTACTTTACCAGTTATTCTTTCCTCTTGTTTGACTAACGTGTAGGTTGACTCTACATTGGCGGTTCTCCACAAGAGGAAGAAGGCTATTGGGTGGACTTTGGCGGATATTCAGGGAATAAGCCCCGTATTTTGCATGCACAAGATTAACTTGGAGGAGGATGCCAAACCATCTATTGAACATCAAAGGAGACTCAATGAAGCTATGCAGGACGTGGTCAAAAAGGATATTATCAGATTATTGGATGCCAGGGCTGTCTACTCCATTTCCAATAGTTCGCAGACTTATCCAGTGCAATGTGTCCCAAAGAAAGGGGGCATGACGGTGGTCACCAATTACAAGAATGAGTTGATTCTCACAAGAACGGTGACCGGGTGGAGAGTGCGTATGGACTATCGCAAGCTAAACAAAGTCACAAGGCAGGATCATTTTTCACTTCCCTTCCTTGACCAAATGCTTGATAGGTTGGCCGACCATGCTTTCTATTTCTTTATAGATGGATATTCGAGCTACAACCAAATCCTTATTGCTCCGGAAGATCAAGAGAAAATAACTTTCACATGTCCCTATGGTACTTTCGCTTTCAAACGGATGCCATTTGGCTTATGTAATGCACCGATGACTTTTCAAAGGTGTACGATGGAGATCTTTACGGATATGGTCGAGGACTACCTTGAAGTCTTTATGGATGACTTCTCGGTGGTCGGGGATTCCTTTTATGATTGCTTGGCAAATTTGGATAAAGTATTAGCAAGGTGTGAAGAAACGAACTTGGTGCTAAATTGGGAGAAATGCCATTTCATGGACGAGGAGGGCATTTTCCTTGGCCACAAAATTTCAAAGAATGGCATAGAGGTCGACAAGGCAAAGGTTGAGGTGATTTCTAATCTTCCACCTCCAACTTCAGTGAAAGGCATGCGAAGTTTCTTAGATCACGCAGGGTTCTACCTGTGTTTCATCAAAGATTTTTCTAAAGTAGTGAACCCATTGTGCAATCTCTTAGAGAAAGAGGCTAAGTTTCACTTCAATGATGATTTCATGAGAGCCTTTGAATTTCTAAAGTTCAAGTTGACAAACACTCCCATTATCACCGCTCCTAATTGGAGTATCCCTTTTGTGCTCATGTGCGATGCTAGTGATGTAGCGGTTAGCGCAGTTTTGGGGCAAAACATCAACAATATTTTTCATCCGGTATACTATGCTAGTAAGACCATGAATGATACCCAAGTCAACTACACCGTTTACGGAGAAAGAGCTCCTTGCCATTGTGTTTGCAATTGAGAAGTCCCGCCCATACTTGATGGGTGCAAAGGTTATTGTTCATACGGATCATGCGGCACTCCGCTATCTTATGAGCAATAAAGATTCAAAGCTCGGTGGATGATATGTGTGATATTATTGCAAGAGTTTGATATTGACATCCAAGATAGAAAAGGGAGTGAAAATCAAGTGGCGAACCACTTGTCTCGTTTGGAGGAGGAGGGGAGGCCGCATGATGGACTTCAAATCAATGAGTCCTTCCCCGATGAGCAACTCTTGGCTATTTTAGTGAATGAGGTGCCATGGTTCGCGGATCTAGCAAACTTTCTTGTGTGTGGAATCATCCCAGACGAGTTCTCTTCAAATAAAAGGAAGAAGCTCAAACGGGATTGTCATGATTATTATTGGGACGAGCCATACCTTTTCCGGATTTGCATGGATGGGGTAATTAGAAGATGTGTGCCGGACGAAGGGCAAAGTGATATTTTTTAGGCTTGCCATTCTTTGCCTTATGGTGGTCACCATGGCGGAGCAAGAACGGCGACCAAAGTACTAAGTTGTTGTTTCTATTGGTTCACTGTTTACAAAGATGCAAGTGATATGGTGAAAAGATGTGATGAATGTCAACGGACCGGTGAAATCTCAAAAAAAAATGAAATGCCTCTCACTACCATTTTGGAGATTGATATCTTTGATGTGTGAGGTATTAACTTCATGGACCCACCTACATCTTGGCCGCGCTTGATTATGTGTCTAAATGGGTTGAGGCCATTGCTCTACCCAACAATGAAGCGAGAAGTGTGGTGGCGTTCTTGAAGAAGAATGTTTCACAAGATTTGGTACTCCGCAGGCTATCATAAGCGATGGGGGGTCGCATTTTTTCAACAAGGCTTTTGACACTTTGCTTAGCAAGTACGGTGTCAATCACAAAGTTACGACTCCCTATCATCCATAAGTTAGCGGTAAAGTAGAAGTATCCAACCGGGAGATAAAAAATATCTTGTCCAATACAGTGAATGCTAACTAGGCGGATTGGTCAAAGAAGCTTGATGATGCACTATGGGCTTATTGAACTGCTTTCAAAACTCCTATCGGGATGTCTCCATACCGGTTGGTGTTTGTCAAAGCTTATCATTTTCTGGTGGAACTTGAGCACAAAGCCATGTGGGCATTAAAGAAATTGAATCTTGATTGGAATGCAACTGCTAACTTGCGGGTTGCACATTTGAATGAATTGGATGAGTTCTGGTACTATGCTTATGCAAGTTTGTCCTTGTACAAAGAGAAGATGAAATACCTCCATGACAAATCCCGGAAAGCTGAAATCTAAATGGAGTGGTCCCTTTAAAAATTGTGGGTGTAACGCCTTTTGGTGAATTGGACTTGAAGGACAAAAATAATGAGGTTTTCCGAGTCAATGGTCACCGGGTGAAGCACTATTTGGGAAAGGTTGATGATGGCCACGTGGTGTCATTAATTCATTTCAAATGATGGTAATTTTTGTCGTGCCGCAACGTTAAATCAGATGCTTTTTGGGAGGCAACCCATGTTCCTTTTTCTTTTATTTTCTTTTCATCTTTTGTAGTTAGGTGTTATTTTGGTGCTAACTGGTTTTGAAGTATGTTGCAGGAATGAGTGTACTTTACAAGAATTATGCCCAGAAAATTGGCTAAGTGTGGGAAGAATTGCGGACCGCAAATGTATTGTGCGGACAGCAAAATGTTGGTTGCTATAGCAAACAGGTGATCTGCGGCCGCACAATTATATTGCGGACAACACAAATTGAAGGGGAAAGTCACAATTCTCTGAAGTTGGTTTGCCATAGAAATGGCCAAATTGCAGCCGCAAGACAAAATCTGTGGTCCACAACAAATTTTGCAGTCGCATAACAAATTCTATGGACCGCAACACAAAAGGGCTTTTGAGCCCCCAGGTAACAGAGTGCGGACCGCAATGGGAATACTGCGGCTGCACTCAACTCTCTTTCCCTCAATCAGAACCGTCTAGTATAAATAGAAGGCCTAGGGCTACTGTTACATATTTTTCCTCTATGAGCATTCACAAGTCTAAAACATTAAACTCATCTGGTAAATCATCTTCCACACACACACTCAACATCTGTGATCACTCATTTGCACTACTTCAAATCTGGTATGCCTCAATTACTTGTAAATTTTTTTAATTTTTAGTTTAATTTACAACTTGTTAAGTAGTTTTAGGCCAATTGTCAGTAGAATTCAATTATACAACCATGTGGGGTTAAAACTGTAGTGGGTAAACAGGTACTTGCTCTATGGGGAATGTGTAATAGGTTTTCATGATTATACACTACCACCATGTCAAATTTGTGTAAAAATTGCAAACCCTAGAACTCTGATAGTAGCTGTGTTGAAATCTGTGGCCGCACAAGAAATTGTGTGGTACGCAGAATTTGAAATTAGGGTATTTAGTCAAGAATGATTCTACGGCCGCAATGAAAAATGTGCGAACCGCAGAAATCCCATCGTGACCGCAGAACAACTAGTTCTCTATTATCATAGAGTTGTCAATTTAATGACTTACAAGTACGGCCGCAATGGAAAATGTGCGTGCCGCAGAAAAGAGATTGCGACCGCAAAACAACTCATTCTCTGTAATCAGAGAGTTGGCATATTGGTGGTATCTGAATTGCGGCAGTAATGACACTTGTGCAGACCGCAATCCAATTCTGTGGTCGCACTGACAATTGTGCGGACCGCAAATCTAATTGTAACGATCTGATCGGTCGTTTTGAGAGTTATAGCCCCGATCCCCTATTAATTGTTTCCTCCATATCTTATTCTGCTATTTTTGTGTTGCCGGGAGGGTTCGTATTGGTTTTGAAGTAAATTGAGACACTTAGTTTCTTATTGGGAAACTTAAGTTGGAAAAGTCGACCGTACGTCGACTTGTGTGTAACGACCTCGGATTTGAATTTTTATGACTCCATTAGCTCAGTTAGGTGATTTTGGACTTAGAGGCGTGTCCGAATAGTGTTTTGGAGGTCCGTATTATATTTAGGCTTGAATTGGCGAAAGTTGGAATTTTGGCGATTTTGGCCGATAGTGGAAATTTTGATATCGGACCCGCAATGGAATTCCGGAAATGGGAGTAGGTTTATAGTGTCATTTTTGACTTGTGTGTAAAATTTGAGGTCATTCGGACGAGATTTGATATGTTTCGACGTCGATTGTAGATTTGGGAAATTTTAAAATTCCTTAGGCTTGAATCCGTTCATTATTCATGTTGTGATGTTGTTCGATGTGATTTTAAGGCTCGACTAAGTTCGTATGGTGTTTTAGGATTGGTTGGTACATTTGGTTGAGGTCCAGGGGGCCTCGCGTGAGTTTCGGGTGCTTAATGGATTGATTTGGACTTAGGTGAAACTGTTGATGTTGTTGTTTCTGGTGTCATCGCACCTGCGCACTTTGCGCCACAGGTGCGGAGCCGCAGAAGCGGAAATGGGAAGGAGGTATAGGATCACAGGTGCGAGGGGTGTTCCGCATCTGCGATGCCCACAGGTGCGAGTGAAGGAACCGCATGAGCGGTCTGGGATCGCAGAAGCGGACAAAAGGTCCGCAGGTGCGCACACGCAGGTGCGACCTCTTGATCGCATATGCGGACGAGGTACCTTAAGTGAAAATCTGCACCTGCGATGGGAATTCCGCAGGTGCGGAACCGCAGATTCGATCCTTGGCCCGCAGGTGCGATAATCCCTGGGTAGAAAAGGGCAGATTCGAGGGTTGAAATTTCATAACACAAAACTTGATTGAGAGCTCGGAGGAAGGCGGTTTTTTGAGAGTTTTTCAGAGGAAATCAGTGGGTAACGATACCTAATCCTATTTTGATCATATGTCATTAATCCATAGTTTTTTTCTTCATTAAATTAAGGAATTTGAGTTAGGAAATTGGGGAATTGGGGGAAACATTCTCCAACCAAAAATCTGAGTTTTGAGTGGGAATTAAGCGTCGATTTTGGATGATTTTTGTACGAGTGAACTCATGAGTGAATGGGTGTTCTTATTTGGTAACTTTTACCCGATTTCGAGATGTGGGACCGGGGGAGGCTTTTTGGGCGTTTTTCTAATTTATTGCTTTAACTTTGATTTCATTAGCTATATTAGTTTCTTGAAGCTATATTTACGTTATGTAATTTAGTTGGCTAGATTTGGGCCACTCGGAGTTGGATACTGTGGCAAGAGCGTGATTTCGGATTGATTTGAGCTTGGTTCGAGGTAAGTGGCTTGCCTAACCTTGCGTTGGGGAATTCCCCTTAAGATTTGATACTGTTTGATATGTGAGCACCGTGTACGTGAGGTGACGAGTACGTACAAGGGCTATTTGTTGTAAAAACTCCGTTTTTCAATAAGTCATAACTTGTTTTCTCCTTATTTGAAACACACTAGCATATAGAACTATCCTATTTAGGCTAGAATATCATGCCTACTTGTTTAACTCCCTATTTGAACTCTGTGCAGCATGTTGAGTTAAATTTCCTGCTTTCCTTGACTTGAACTTAGTCTAAACTTTAGGATTTATTGCTGTAACTATTATTTCGGTTGGTTGTGCTACATATTTACTTTGGGACTACAGAGCGGTATTCCGGGGCGCCCCCATGTACTGCATACTTACTTTGGGACTACGGAACGGTATTTTAGGAGATCCCCCTGCTCGGCATATTTATTTTTGGGACTACGGAACGGTATTCGGGGAGATCCCCCTGCACATTTATGTTTGGGACTATGAGACGGTATCTCGAGAGATCCCCTGTTGTTATCACTGTGTTCTGAGCTGTTGTCTTTCATGGATTCTATTCCTGTTAGATTTTCGTATTTATTTTTACTCTGATATTTCATTCAGTCTTATTTCATTATATTTATACTAGTAGGGCCCTGACCTGATCTCGTCACTACTCGATCGAGGTTAGGCTTGGCACTTACGGGGTACCGTTGTGGTGTACTCAAGCCCATTCCTGCACCTATTTTTCGTATGCAGATCCAGGTTCATCTTACCAGCCTCATCACTAGTTGCAGTTGCTGCTGCTTATTGGAGACTTCAAGGTACATATGCTCGCGCCCGCAGATCCTCGGAGTCCCTCTCTATCCCCCCCCTTTATGTTTATATTTTCCTTCTTTCTGTAGAAATGATTTATAGAATGGTTAAGACTTCTTAGTAGCTTGTGACTTGCGAGTTTTTGGGTTTTGGGAATGTTTTCATACTTTTTTTCAGAGGCGATAATTGTATATGCCGAGTGGCATTCAGTTGCTTATTAGATATTTGTTACTGTTAGTAGTTAATGTTCATGCTTTTGTTTTATTTCCGCAAAGTGTTAGGCTTACCTAGTCGTAGAGACTAGGTGCTATCACGATGGTTCACGGAGGGAGAAATGGGGTTGTGACAAGTTGGTATCAGAGCTCTATGTTCATAGGAGTCGTGAGACACAATCTAGTTTATTAGAGTCTCGCGGATCGATACAGAGACATATGTACCTATCTTCGGGAGGATATGGAACTGTTAGGAACAAACATACTTCTTTGATTTCCTTGTCGTGCGAGTTATTGGCATCAAATTCTAAAAATTCTATATTCTATTCTTTCTCACAGATGGTGAGGACCCATACCAGAGGATCTTACGACCAGGCACTCGCGCTCCCTGCTAGAGCCACCAGAGGCCGGTGTATAGTACGGCCATGCGGTGCAGCCAGAGCACCCGCGCGAGCTGCGATGGAGGAGCCCCCAGCACTTCTAGCTGGAGAAAGGCACCGGAGGTTCCTATTTCTGCACCAGCCCTCCAGGAGACTCTAACCCAGTTCATGAGCATGTTTAGCACCTTAGCTCAGTCTAAATTGATTCCGTTAGCTCCCGCCACATCTCAGGCTGGGGGAGGGGCACAGACTCCTGCAGCCCACACTCCTGAGCAGAGGGTCTAGGTTGATCAGGCCCCAGAGTTCATTCCTATGCCACTGGTAGCCCCGGTTCAGCATGAGACTAGGACAGTCGCTTCTGAGGCGGAGCAACTCAGACTTGAGAGGTACCAGAAGTACCACCCACCTACCTTCAGCGAATTGGCTACAGATGATGCTTAAGATTTTGTGGAGGAGTGTCATCGTATTCTCCGTACTATGGGCGTAGCGGAGACGAGTGGGGTTTCTTTACCACTTTCCAGCTTAGATGAGCAGCCTATCAGTGGTGGCGTGCTTATGAGTTGAGTCATCCAGATGAGGCAACTTCACTTACATGGAATCAGTTCTCGGACATGTTTTTGAGAGAGTATGTCCCTCAGAGCTTCAGGGACTCATGGCGCGTGGAGTTTGAGCAGCTGTGCCAGGGCGCTATGGCTGTGTTAGAGTATGCAGTCCGCTTTAGTAATTTGGCCCGACATGCACCGACTTTGGTTGCCACAGTTTGAGAGAGGGTTCAACGATTTATTGAGGGACTCTACCCCAGTATCAGGATTAGTATGGTCAGGGAGCTGGAGATGGATATTCCTTACCGGCAGTTTGTGAGTATTGCTAGGAGATTGGAGGGCATGCATGCCCAGGACCGAGAGGAGAGAGAGGCCAAGAGGTCTCGAGAGACTGGTTCTTAATCTGGAGCTCATGCCCTAGCAACTCGCCATGGTAGGGGTTATGTGGGTCGCCCCGTTCATTTAGCTCTTCCAGCTACCAGTGGTGTTCCAGCCCCTTCTAGGCCCCAGGAGCCTTATTATGCACCGCCAGTATTTAGTGTGCCTCCTGCTCAGGGTGCTTTTAGGGGTTAGTCCAGCAGACCTAGCCCGAGTCAGTCGCAACAGCCACGCCCTCTGAGAGGTTGCTTTGAGTGTGGAGAAACCCGCCATATGGTGAGGGATTGCCCCAGAGTTAGGAGGGTTGGTTGCACCTCCACAGACTTCTCAGCCACCACGTGCGCCACCGGGTTCTCAGACTATGATTCCAGCACCAGCTACCGCCTTACCTGCTCTGCCTGCTCGAGGTGGAGGGTGGGGAGGTCGAGGTCTCCCTAGAGGGGGAGGCCAGGCCAGGTATTATGATCTTCCGGCTCGTACATAGGCAGTTGCTTCCGACTCTGTCATTACAGGTATTGTTCCAGTTTGTCATAGAGATGCGTCGGTATTATTTGACTCAGGCTCTACGTATTCATATGTGTACTCTTATTTTGCCCCACATTTGGGCGTATCTCGGGATTCTTTGAGTTCCCCTATTTATGTGTCTACTCCTGTGGGAGATTCTCTTGTTGTGGACCGCGTGTATCGATCATGTTTGATTGCTCTTAGTGGTTTTGAGACCAGAGCCAACTTATTATTAATCAACATGGTAGATTTTGATGTTATCTTGTGCATGGACTGGTTGTTGCCCCATGATGCTATTCTTGATTGTTACACTAAGACCATAACGCTGGCTATGCCAGGCTTATCGCAATTAGAGTGGAGAGGTACCTTAGAGTATACTCCCCACATAGTTATTTTATTTCTTAAGGCTCAATGAATGGTTGAGAAGTGGTGCAACGCGTATTTAGCTTATGTGAGAGATGTCAGTATTGATACCCATACAGTTGAGTCAGTTCCAGTAGTGAGGGATTTCCCAGAGGTGTTTCCAGTTGATCTTCCAGGCATGCTGCCCGACAGAGATATTGATTTCGACATTGATTTGTTGCCGGTCACTCAACCCATCTCTATTCCTCCATACCGTGTGGCTCCTCCTGAGTTAAGGATTTGAAGAAGCAGTTGCAGGAGTTGCTTGATAAGGGCTTCATTCGGCCCAGTGTGTCACCTTGGGGTGCTCCTGTCTTGTTTGTGAAGAAAAAGGATAGTTCTATGCGGATGTGTATTGATTACCGCCAGTTGAACAAAGTCACAGTGAAGAACAAGTATCCATTACCTCGTATTAATGACTTATTTGATCAGTCACAAGGTGCCAGAGTGTTCTCCAAGATTAACTTACGTTCAGGCTATTATCAGTTAAAGATTCGGGAGTCAGATATCCCGAAGAATGCCGTCAGGACTCGGTATGGTCACTACGAGTTCCTTGTGATGTCTTTTGGGTAACCAATGACCCAACAACATTTATGCACTTGATGCACAGTGTGTTCCGACCCTATCTTGACTCGTTTGTCATTGTGTTTATTGACGACATTCTCGTGTACTCCCAGACTCGGGAGGATCATGAGCAGCACCTGAGGACTGTGCTTCATACTTTGAGAGAAAAGAAGTTGTATGCAAAATTTTCTAAGTGTGAGTTCTGGCTTGATTTAGTGGCATTCTTGGGCCACGTAGTATCTAGTGATGGGATCAAAGTAGATCCGAAGAAGGTGGAGGCAGTGCAGAGTTGGCCTAGACCATCATCAACGACGGAGATCCACAATTTCCTTGGTTTGGCAGGATATTACCGTAGCTTTGTAGAGGGGTTTTCATCTATTGCAGCACTTATGACCAGGCTGACCCAGAAGGGTGCTCCGTTCAGGTGTATGGAAGAGTGTGAGGAGAGCTTTCAGAAGCTCAAGACAGCTTTGACTACAGCCCCAGTATTGGTATTGCCATCAGGTTCTGGATCTTATACAGTTTATTGTGATGCGTATCTATCATCTCTGACTGGGGCATACAGTTTACATCGTGCTTTTGGAGAGACGTACAGCAGGAGTTGGGTACTTCGGGTGGAGTTGAGCACATCTTTTCACCCTCCGACGGACGGGCAGTCCGAGCGAACTATTCAGATTCTTGAGGATATGCTCCGTGCATGTATGATGGATTTTGGAAGTTCTTGGGATTAGTTCTTTCCACTTGCAGAGTTTTCCTACAACAACAGTTATCAGTCCAGCATTTAGATGGCACCGTATGAGGCTCTATGTGGTAGGCGGTGTCGGTCCCTAGTGGGTTGGTTCAAGCCGGGCGAGGCCCGATTATTGGGTACAAACTTGGTCCAAGACGCCCTGGATAAGGTGAAGGTGATTCAGGATAGACTTCGAACAACCCAATCCAGACATAAGAGTTATGCGGACCGGAAGGTTCGTGATTTAGCATTTATGATTGGAGAGCGGGTCTTGCTTCGAGTATCGCCTATGAAGGGTGTCATGAGCTTCGGAAAGAAGGGCAAGCTGAGCCCGAAGTACATCGGTCCTTTTAAAATATTGCGGCGTGTTGGGGAGGTTGCTTATGAGATTTCTCTACCTCCCAGCCTAGCAGGGGTTCATCCGGTATTCCACGTTTCGATACTCCGGAAGTATCACTGTGATCTGACTCATGTATTGTATTTCAGCTTAGTCCAATTGGACAAGGATCTATCTTATGTTGAGGAGCCAGTGGCTATCTTGGACAGGAAGGTTAGAAAACAAAGGTCAAAGAACATTGCTTCAGTAAAGGTCCAGTGGAGGGGTCAGCCGGTCGAGGAGGCAACTTGGGAGACCGAGCAGGATATGCGCAACCGTTATCCTCATCCTTTCACAGCTTCAGGTATGTCTTTATGCTCGTTCGAGGATGAATGATTATTTTTAGAGGGGAAGGATGTAAAGACTCGACCGGCCATTTTGAGAGTTATAACCCCGATCCCCTATTAATTATTTCCCCCGTATCTTATTCTGCTATTTTTGCATTGCTGGGAGGGTTCGTATTGGTTTTGAAGTGAATTGAGACACTTAGTCTCTTATTGGGAAGCTTAAGTTGGAAAAGTCGACCGGACATCGACTTGTGTGTAACGACCTCGGATTTGAATTTTTATGACTCTGTTAGGTGATTTTGGACTTAGGGGCATGTCCAGATAGTGTTTTAGAGGTCCTTAGTAGATTTAGGCTTGAATTGGCGAAAGTTAAAATTTTTGCGATTTTGGCCGGCAGTAGAAATTTTGATATCGGACCCGGAATGGAATTTCGGAAGTAGGAGTAGATTCGTAGTGTTATTTTTGACTTGTGGGTAAAATTTGAGGTCATTCGAACGCAATTTGATATGTTTTGACGTCAGTTGTAGATTTGGGAAATTTCAAAGTTCCTAGGCTTGAATCTGTGCATTATTCGTGTTGTGATGTTGTTCGATGTGATTTGAAGGCTCGACTAAGTTCGTATGATGTTTTTGGATTGGTTGGTATGTTTGGTTGAGGTCCAAGGGGCCTCGAGTGAGTTTCGGGTGCTTAACAGGTTGATTTGGACTTAGGTGAAACTGCTGATGTAGATGTATCAGGTGTCACCACACCTGCGCACTTTGGCCCGTAGGTGCAGAGCCGTAGAAGAGGCTATGGAACCGCAAAAGCAGAAATAGGAAGGAGGTCTGGGATCGCAGGTGCGAGGGGTGTTCCGCATCTGCGATGCCCGCAGGTGCGAGTGAAGGAACCGCAGGAGCGGTCTGGGACCGCAGAAGCGGACAAAAGGTCCGCATATGCGACCTCTTGATCGCAGATGCGGATGAGGTATCTTAAGTGAAAAGCCGCACCTGCGATGGGAATTCCGCAGGTACGGAACCGCAGATGCGATCCTTGGCCCGCATGTGCGATAATCGCTGGGCAGAAAAGGGCATATTCGAGGGTTGAAATTTGATAACACAAAATTTGATAGAGAGCTCAGAGGAAGGCATTTTTTCGAGAGTTTTTCAGAGGAAATCAGTGGATAACGATTCCTAATCCTATTTTTATCATATGTCATTAATCCATAGTTGTTTTCTTCATTAAATTAAGGAATTTGAGTGAGAAAATTGGGGAATTGGGGGAAAAGTTCTCCATCCAAAAATTTGAGTTTTGAATGGGAATTAGGCGCCGGTTTTGGATGATTTTTGTACGAGTGAACTCGTGAGTGAATGGGTATTCTTATTTGGTAACTTTTACCCGATTTCGAGACGTGGACCTGGGGGAGGCTTTTTGGGCATTTTTTAAATTTCTTTCTTTAGCTTTGATTTCATTAGCTATATTAGTTTCTTGTAGCTATATTTACGTTATGTAATTGATTTGGCTAGATTTGGGCCACTCGTAGTTGGATACTCGTGGCAAGAGCGTGATTTCAGGTTGATTTGAGCTTGGTTCGAGGTAAGTGGCTTGCCTAACCTTGCGTGGAGGAACTCCCCTTAAGATTTGGTATTGTTTGATATGTGAGCGCCGTGTACGTGAGGTGACAAGTACGTACAAGGGCTATTTGTTGTAAAAACTCCATTTTTCACTAAGTCATAACTTGTTTTCTCCTTATTTGAAACACACTAGCATATGGAACTATCCTGTTTAGGCTAGAATAGCATGTCTACTTATTTAACTCCCTATTTGAACTCTGTGCAGCATGTTGAGTTAAATTTCCTTCTTTCCTTGACTTGAACTTAGTCTAAACTGTAGGATTTCTTGCTGTAACTAATATTTCAGTTGGTTGCGCTACATATTTACTTTGGGACTACGGAACGGTATTCCGGGAGATCCCCTGTACTGCATACTTACTTTGGAACTACAGAACGGTATTCCGGGAGATCCCCTTGCTCAGCATATTTATTTTTGGGACTACAGAACGGTATTTCGGGAGATCCCCCTTAACGATTATGTTTGGGACTACGAGACGGTATCTCGGGAGATCCCCTGTTGTTATCACTGTGTTCTGAGCTGTTGTCTTTCATTGATTCTATTCCTGTTAGATTTCCATATTTATTTTTACTGTGATAGTTCATTCAGTCGTATTTCATTATATTTATACCAATAGAGCCCTAACCTGATCTCGTCACTACTCGACCGAGGTTAGGCTTGGCAATTACTGGGTACCATTGTGGTATACTCACGCCCTTTTCCTGCACATGTTTTCCGTGTATAGATCCAGGTTCATCTTACCAACCTCATCACTAGTTGCAGTCATTGCTGCTTATTGGAGACTTCAAGGTACATCTGCTCGCGCCCGCAGATCCTCGGAGTCCCCCTCTATCCCCCCTTATGTTCATTTTTGCCTTCTTTCTATAGAAACGATGTATAGAACGGTTAAGACTTCTTAGTAGCTTGTGACTTGTGGGTTTCTGGGTTTTGGGAATGTTTTCGTACTTTTTTCAGAGGCGATAATTGTATATGCCGAGTGGCATTCAGTTGCTTATTAGATATTTGTTACTGTTAGTAGTTAATGTTCATGCTTTTGTTTCATTTCCGCAAAGTGTTAAGATTACCTAGTCGTAGAGACTAGGTGTCGTCACGACGGTTCACGGAGGGAGAAATTGGGTCGTGATACCAATTCTGCGTCCACAAGATTAAATTGTTCGGTTCACAATGCCCAGTCTGCGGCAGCAATAATTGTAATGCGGACCGCACTCCCCTACCCTGCAAGCATATTTTCCACTGTATTGTTCATTGTCTCTCTGGTGTGTTCTTTTATATTTGCACTTGAATTACATCTGACACATGATGTTGCTTGTTAAGGAAAATGGTTAGATCTCGAGGAAGAGATGATACATCAAAGGGGAGGGGTGAACCTTCCAGGGGTCAACGCAAGAGTGCTTTACCCCTCGCCCTCCAAAAGATAATCACAAAGAAGGCTACAACCGACCGAGGGAGAAATGCAGAGCCCTCCGAATCTAGTTCTTATGCCCCGTCTAGAAAAACATCAGGGGCAACTCGGTTCAAGAGCTGTCGGTTGTCCAATCAAATCCAACAGGTAGGTATCAACTCCGGGACAAGCCTTCCATATCACATAGCACCTCCGAGGGTTCGAAAAGTGCTAGTTAGGCTTCCGATCCCTCCTCTACACCTGTCCCTGAGGCACCAGCGACTACAGTTGATGACATCCCAGATGATGGTCGAGGGGGAGATACTACAGTTGCTGATTTTGAGTGGTCGAAGAAGAAAGAGGTCTGGGAGGACCGGTTTGTCAGTCTGGCTGCATTCACTAGCTTTCGTGGGTGGTGGCCATTGAGGTCGCTCACTCTTGAGTGACAATTCCAATTACAAGTTCTAGAAAAGTATAACCCGTCAATCTTGAGGCAGTTTCGAGAGCGGAAGGGGTGGATGTGGTTCACCTAGAGCATAGTGGATGCAAAGGAATATCTTGTCCGGGAGTTCTACGCCAATGTGGCGTACATCAAGAAAGGGACAAAGATAACTAAAGTGAGAAACGTGAAGGTGCATTTTGACCAGCAAATATTGAACACCTACTTGGGGTTTGATGATAGTGAGCCCGCACAGTATTTGGAGAAGTAGGCAATGAGAGATGCAGCTCGCCCATGGCTAGTTGAGATTCTGGCATCTCCTAGGTCACCACCACCATAGATTACCGCAGGGGTGTCTATTGATAGAAATACCCTGAGTTTTGAGGTGAAGGGGTGGCAGACTTTTGTATGTAGCCGACTCGACCCGTGTTAGAATGAGACAAATATTCCTATCCAGCGGGCAGTTCTAGTCGTCTCCATCATGCCCGGGTACCCGTTCAATGTGGGTGCCGTGATGTATGCCAACATATCTGTGGTCGCCAGGCAAGCTGATACCTCCTACCCGTATCCCAACACCATTACTGAGTAGCTTACAGATGCATGGGTGGAGCCAAGAGATTTTTATACGAAGGTGCGGGAGAAGAAGACCTTCTCATGGTATTCGTTAATGAATGCACACAACCCTAAGAAAAAGGGTCAGCCGACTACCACCATAAGTCAGTCTGATGAGCCATCGGTGGTAGCTGCAGAGACAGTTGACGTGCCATCTACGTCAGTAGAGCCTTCAGCCAGTGCAATAGCTATGCCCTCACCTCTAGCCTCAGTGCCTCCAGTAACCCCCATTACAGGTTCCACTTCGGCTTTGAAGTTGGTGTCTATGCCCACTGCTCTACTATCTGCACTGCGAGTCTCCCAGACACTGGCGAGCCTCAACAACTGGATGTAGACATCTACTGTAAAGATGTCTGACATATCCAGAATATTGCAGCACAGTCCTCCACTCCGGCACCCCAGATTCCCCCCCACAGTTGAAGAAACTCTAAAGAAGCTTTTGGAGAATTAGAACACAATCATGGACACTTTGGTGCAGCATGGGTCAGTGATAGAAGAGCTGGGCAAGGAAGTGATGAAAATATGGAAGTCCAAGCCTCCAAGAAGTTAGTGGACAAGCTCCGGAGACAGGTTACCAAGCTTGCAGCAGTCGGAGACATTTCATTTGACATGTTGATTGACCCGCACCACCCAGGCCCAGATCCTACAGCACAGACAACACCAACTGGCCAGTCTGAGGAGCCAGATCTTGCTGTTGACACTGCCGAGGCAGTACGTCATATGTTCACCAACCCAATCACGCCCGGAGTTGATGATGATGAGATCCAGTTAGATGTGATTGAGGTAAGTGATGCTGTTGTGGACACAGAGATGACCAAGGATCCATAGGGAGTTTTCTTCACTCTTACCCTTCCTTTACTCTTATTTTGTTAAGCATTGAGGACAATGCTTTTTTTTATTGAGGAGGGGGGAGTTTATTTAATATATTTTGATGATTCTAAGACAATTGGTTTGTAATAACTGACAGTATTTTCTTCTTTTCCTTATTCTGTATATATTCTCTCCTTTTCTCACTCATTATGTATATATATTCTTTCATTATGTATATTCATTATGCTTTCGATAGTTTTTGCTTTGTAGCTTCTTTACATATGTTCTCTTATTAGTTAGTGTTTAACTAACTAGGTTCTTTTTGAATTAGTAGCTTCTTTCTGATTTAATAGCTTCTTTTTGTGTTTCAGTAGATAATAAGCCTTTGGTTTTCTTAATGCCACAGTTCTTTCCAAATGTAGTTTTTGTGTGAACCGGGTGACTCTTCCCAACGATGGATGACGTGACAACCTTCTTAAGAGACTGAGTCTGTTTTGGTATTTAGGTAATAATAGTAGTATTAATGAATAAAAAGACCTAATTAAGTTATGCTCGAAGAGTCAAACATGCTTCACTTGGTACCAACACACTTAACTACGTGCTTATGGTTAAAAACAAGTCTTTTGGAAAGTAGCTCAAGTTAGTGACTTTGTGACTCTTGGGTTGACTTAG
The DNA here is from genome assembly GCF_000390325.3 of Nicotiana tomentosiformis. Classification (NCBI taxonomy): domain Eukaryota; kingdom Viridiplantae; phylum Streptophyta; class Magnoliopsida; order Solanales; family Solanaceae; genus Nicotiana; species Nicotiana tomentosiformis. The sequence continues at coordinate 72,249,342 of NC_090822.1, read as the reverse complement.
GCAATCATTGAGTGGTTTAATCGAACCATAGTGATTTTCAATCTTGAATGTGGTCGTTGTGGGCCCTCGACTCTATCCTCTTTAACAATCCAGTTGCGTGAGAGGTGAGATATTTTTGTTGCAAGTCCAAGTACCCATGCGAATGGTCTAGAACTTCCCCCGATTGTGTTTCAAGGCGAAATTGTAAGTTTTGCTTGGCTTGAGAAGTGATTGTAGGATTTCCTTGACCCCGCTTGAATTCTCCATTACCTACCAATGTTGTTATCCCTAGTAAACTTATTTGAGCCTCAAGCCTTTCTGATTTGATAACATGTTACAAGCCTATACTTGTTTTGTCGTGACCCTCTCTTGGCACCCGGACTTTTCTTAACACTCTTGTAAAATAATTGGCTAAAAACGTAAGTTTGGGGGAGAGACGAGGAGCTTGAAAGAGGTATCAAGGCACAAAAAGAGAAAATAAATGATGAGAAGGAAAGGAAAGAAAAAAAAAAGAAAAAAAGAAGAAGAAAGAACAAAAAGAAAAATGCAAAAGAAAGTGAATAAGTAAAGGAGTTGAAGGGATTCAAAGAAAAGTAATGGTACAAAGCATGGAGAAATCAAAGAGGGAGAAAATGAATGTCATAATCAAGAAATAATAATGCTAAGTCTCTCTAGTTCCCCCAAGGAAAAGAAAATGCCTTAAAGAATTGGCAAAGCATGAACCGAGAACAAAAAAAATAGAGTGCTTAAGGAAAAATGAACCCGCTCTATCATAGCATATCCAACTTTAGTCCAAAATCTTTCATTGCATTCCGAAGAAACCCTACGTGATTTCAAGCCGAGTGAGCTTACATTAGTGGCGATCTACATGAGGGCAAGCCTATAGTACTTAAAGCCGTACTTGTGACATTCTCTTGAGAGAGATGAGTGAACCTTTTGCAAATCTTTGGATTGAGTGCTAAAATTATTAAGTGAGATAGGCAAGCAGAGAGAGATGAGGAGGAGTTTGGGATCCACAATGACCAATATGAAAGAGCGAGCTTCCACGATGAATAAAGTCAACTCTTGATGCTTAAGTGTCACATTAGAACTATATATGAATAAAAGTTTAACTTGTCGCCTTGTTGATAATACATAAGTAGAGTGGATAATTGTTGGTACCAATTGATGTGTGAATGACTCACCTTAGATTGGTTGTAATGGCCCTTAACTTGTGGAGGTTGGGACTATTTTATTTGCTTGAGGACAAGCAAAGACTTAAGTTTGGGGGAGTTGATAAGTGAGATTTTGACTACTTATTAGCACCTTTTAGCTTTTGTTTTAGTCTAAAAGCATTGAATTGTATTCTCGAAACTAATAAAATGTGCTAAATTGCAGGAATATTAGAAGATGGACTCCCGAAATAAAATCCAACTCAAAAAGGAGTAATCTAAATTCAAGGCAATAAAAGGCACAGAAGCTCACAAAGTGCAGACCGCAGAATTTCATCTGCGGCCGCAGATGATGAAGGAAAGTCCAGCAGACTTTTGTGCAAAGTGTGGACCGCACAAGAATTTTGCGGCCGCAAAAGCTGGGCTAGGAACAAAGTTCAGAGAATGTGCAATTTTTCAAGTTTCAAGTCCCTTAGAAGTAAGGACCACACAAGAATTGTGCGGCCACAGAAGTAAAAGTGCGGACCGCAAAACCAAGTTGCGACCGCAGTTACAAATCGGCGGACCACAGAAAGAATGCCTTGCTGCCACAGATCAGAATTATGCGGCCGCAGACCTCCAGTTCCTAACAAGTTTAAGAAATCTACGAACCGCACATGGAATTGTGCGACCACAGAACCTCTCGAGAGGCATTTTTGCCCGAAATTATTAGCTTTGTATAAATAGAAGAGTTTCACAAAATTAGGTCAACTTTTGACATCAACAACTACAAATAGCCATTTCTTTTTGCTTCTTTTAGTAGTTTTTCATATTTTGGGATAATTTAACATAGATTATATTATTTTAATTTTACAATATGAGTTTAATTAGCATTTCTTCTTGTATTTCTTCAATTTCAAGAATGAGTAGCTAGATTTTTACTAGAGTTGAGTGTTTAACTTAATGCTTGTTTATGGTTGGGTGTTTATTATTTAGCCTTGTTCATGCTTTAATTTGTAAAATTAATGGTTGCAAATATTAGTTCATACCTATTTGACTTAGTCTATACTTGAGAAAGAGAGACTTAATCTAGGACAACTCGGCTAACAAGAAATTGAGTCAATCGAGAGATTGATAATCCTAATTAAAAGGTTTAACCTAGAGATAGTAATAACCCGACTTGAGTTTTTATCAACCGTTTTGTGCAATTCTCATTTGGACTTGAGAAAGCCAAATTGAGAAACATCACTCTCTGACTGAGAGGTATTGAGTGGGTAATTGAGAGTTGATAGCTATAATACACCCCGATCAATAAAACAAGCATTAAGGTTTATATTCCATTAGGCAAACACCTAGGTGATGGTCATAGTCCTAGGATTTTACAAAACTTGAAAAACAACAAAAAAGAATTCTCTTAGTTTTATTTCTTAACTTTGCTATCATAGTTTTAAATAAGACATAGAAACAACCCAATTTTTTGGAAGTATAAATTAAGATAGTCAAACTCACACACTACAATATATACTCCTAACTCCCATATATAGCTCCCTGTAGAAATCGATCCCGACTCTTGTTGGGTACTATTATTGCAATTGGCCATTTCATAACCTTGATTTGAGGTATGAAATTGGACGAGATCATTATGCCACTCCATCAGTTGTAGGAGACAAATTCCAGCCCAGGACACTAGCATGTGCCATGATGGGGTAATTAACAATCCAAAAGAGGTACCCGTTATTTGATCTTACTAACAAAACTTTCTTTGTTAGCAGGATTGTCACCTTTAGAGAAAATGTCTTTCCCTTCAAGTCCACAAGTGTTGACAGAATTCCCTTATTTGCTCCTAGTCAATAGGCACTTGATGAAGATGTTACTCTGCCAATTGTTTCTCAGAATGGTGAATCAGCTGTCGCTGAAGGGAATATTGAACCAGATGATGCTGGAGGTCCAGATAATATTCAGGGAAGCTGCACACTATGACAATGACAGTAATAGAGAATCACCACCTCTCTACCAAGAAGATGACATGGCAGACATGCCATAGAATCATCACCTCTCTACCAGAAAAAAAAACAAAAGAAATTTCAATTGACAACAATAAAAAATATTTTAAAAAAGGACTTGTGTTGGATTGGCACTACAAATCTAATCCAAATAAAATAGATACAAACAAGTATAGATGGGAGAATAAATTAAGTGGAAAACAAAACTATAATTTATTTAGATTTATTTAATCCAGAATAGATTCAATCAAGTTAAGTGAGATAAGCAAACTTGATTTCTTTTTTAGTTTTAGTAGAGTTCCAATGAAAAACGGAAAACCACCCAATTGAAATAAATGCCCGAATTTTATATTTCGAGGATCAATAAAATAAGAAGTTTTGTCGTTATAGAACACAGAATTCAATGGAAGCAATGATAAAAAAAATACAAATAGAAAAGGAAAGGGAGAAAATACAAAAAAATAGAAGAGAAAAGTCATACAAAGTTATATACAAATGACTACCCCCTTTTTTGTATTTCCTTAATTTATTTCCTTAATTGAATTTCGGTTGATTAGGACGGAGTTCCTTAAAAACCTCCGCCTTCTTTAAAATATCTTTTAAAATATCCTGAACAGTTTCTGTAGGTTGAGCCCCTTTTTCAAGGAAATATAAAATAGCAGGAACATTTAAATAAGTTTGATTCTTTATCGGATCATAAAAATCCATTTTTCGAATATCTTTTCCTTCTCTTCGGGATCGAACATCAATTGCAACGATTCGATAGACGACTCATTGGGATAGATGTAGATGAATGGCAGACATGCCATATGCAGAACCTGCTATTGGAGAAGCAACTGAACATGTTGATTATGCAATAGAGATTGTAAATGGAGACATAAGTTGTGAAACTGGAGTTGAAGTTGCACATCCTTGGCCAGATTATAATGCTCAAGATTGAGACTATTCTCTGAGAAGGTCTTCTAGGGACAAGACTCCATCACTTTGGCTAAAAGATTATGTAGCTACACAAGCTTCTAGTTCATGTGTTTACTCATTAGAAAAATATCTGAGCAATGGAGGACTGTCATCCAAATACCAATCACATATAGCAGCCTACTCAATACGTGTTGAGCCTACTTCTTTCAATGAGGCATCACAGGATCCTAAATGGATTGATGCAATGAAAGGTGAGTTGTCTGCTCTGGAGGAGAACAAGACTTGGATTATTACACCTCTGCCACTAGGTAAGAAAGCAATAGGATGTAAATGTATTTACAAAATAAAGTACAAAGCGAATGGAACAGTTGAAAGATACAAGGCAAGACTAGTAGCTAAAGGGTATAATCAGAAGGAGGGTCTTGACTACCAGGAGACTTTTTCTCCTGTTGGCAAGATGGTTGCAGTGAGGGTGGTTATATCTATTGCAGCAGTTCAAGACTGGTTCATCGACCAGATGGATGTGCACAATGCCTTCCTACAGGGAGACCTTTATGATAAAGCATACATGCAGATTCCTTAAGGTTTTGCTAGTAAGGGGGAGTCAGGCATGGTATGCAAGCTTGTTAAGTCCCTTTATGGACTAAAACAAGAATCAATGCAGTGGAATGTGAAACTTGTGGAGGCACTAGTACAATCAAGATTTGTACAAAGTCAACTAGATCATTCTCTGTTGACAAGGAAGATTGGACAAAATATAGCAATGGTTCTTGTCTATTGATCACATACAATGACAAAGACTTAGTCTTAGAGACAAAAGGCATTCTACAACAAGCATTCAAGATAAAAGATCTAGGAGAATTGAAGTTCTTCCTAGAAATAGAGTTTGCAAGATCCAACCAGGGAATTCTTATGAATCAAAGGAAGTATGCTTCACAACTTATATCAGATTCAGGTTTAAGTGGAGCTAGACCAGCATGGACTCCTCTAGAGTGCAATCTAAAGTTAACTATCAAAGAATATGACAATCATATGGGAAAAAAGAAGATGAACTCTTGGAAGATGTTGCCTCATATCAAAGATTGATAGGCAAACTATTATACCTCATCATGAAAAGGCCAGATATAAGCTTTGCTGTACAAACCTTGAGTCAGTTCTTACAACAACCTAAGAAGTCTCACATGGAGGCAACACTGAGAATAGTGAGGTACATTAAGAGAGAACCAGGAATGGGTGTCTTATTGTTAAGCAAACTAACAACTCAGCTCAATGCCTACTGCGATGCTGATTGGGCCTCATGCCCAAACACCAGATGATCAGTGACAAGGTATTTGATAAAGTTTGGAGAGTCATTGATATCCTAGAAGTCAAAGAAGCAAACAACAGTCTCCAAAGGTTCAGTAGAGGCTGAGTATAGAGGGATGGCTTTTGTAGTGTTAGAGGTTGTTTGGCTAATCAGACTATACTCAGAACTTGGTGTCCACTTGACTTTGCCTGTGACACTACTATGTGATAGCAAGGAAGCAATTCAGATTGCTGAGAATCCAGTTTACCACGTGAGAACAAAGTATATAGAAATCGATTGCCACTTCATAAGGGAGAAGGTTTAGAATGGAAGTGTAGCACCAAATCATGTGCAATCAAGAGAGTAACATGCATATATTCTAACAAAAGGACTTGGCAGACCACAACACGAGTACTTGGTTTCCAAGCTGGGATTGTATAACATCTTTGCACCCTCTAGCTTAAGGGGGAGTAATGAGACTAGTCATGTGAGGCCAGGGTAGTTGAGTGTAATTTACTTAAGTTAATGGGTGTATATGTAGTATTAGAAGTTAGTAACTACCTACATGTGGGTCAACTGTTAAATGTTAGTTAGTGGTGAGATATGTGTATATATATATGCACTACAGTATAGAACAAAGATGTAATTCATTCTTCTCTTTACTGAATGAAAGAAGAAGTTGTTGAGCTCAAACTTCTCTCCTCAATTTCTTCATCATCATCATCATATATATATATATATATGTTGTATTTACACTCCAAAATAACGAATACACTCAAATCCGGCCAGATATGAGAAATACAAGAAATAAAATATACTCAAATCTGAGAAAATTCGGTCAGTTGGCCATGGTTTCCGGCCAGAGATGACGATAGTAGTGGAGGTAATGACGAAGCTAATCTAGTACTCGAGTTTTTCGACGGGTTTAATTAACGAAGGCAGTGAGTAATTGGTCTTCATTGGCATAAGAAAATACAGCGATGGAAAGAAATAAACCCAAGAAAATTAGTGGGTGATGTTGGAATCATCTTTTGTTAACCTCCCAAAAGACTGTAAAATAATTACCTTTAGTAGTGCTGATGGAAAAATTGGGAGGGGAAAGAGTAAAAGCATCAAACATGGTGCGCCATGACAAGGAAGAGAGCTTGAGGGAAGAGGACAATTTGGACAAATACCTGATGACCCATCTCTCTTGAAGTCCAGATCGGGAGAAATAAGGGAGAAGAAGGAAATACAGGGAAAAGAGAGAGGATTGAGGGATCACTATTATATATTTATACTTTGCTATAAAATATAAAAAGTGACTATAAATAATAATATTTTTAAAATATTTTTGTTTATAATAAATATGATACATTATTTAGCTATAGCATATAAAATTTCCTTAATTTAACATATTAATAAGTTCAACAACTTGGGCCGGTCTATCACGCCCAATGCCTTATTTGGCCCAAATCCACCACCCATGCCAATCGGGAATTTTATTTGGGACATGGATCGACCCATCCCACATGACATGCTTACTTGCGATATCGCGATTAGTTCCAATATTATAATGTTAATTTTGGTTAAAAAATTAAGAAAACCAATTATGCATTTATCTTTATGATTTCTCATGACCCCTCCAATTCTCCCTGCGCCTTGAGCCATCTTTATTCAATTTATAGCAATCTTTTCTAGGTGAAACCCATTATATATATATATATATATATATATATATATATATATATATATATTTATTCTAGTTGTTTTACATGTAGTTTAAAGATATTCATTTTGTGTAATTAAGTAGAGAGTGTTCTTTTAGCGATCGAAACTAGTTTTTGGATGGTGAATAGTTGTATTTGGTAACTAGTTTACATCATTTGTATTGATCAGGCCAATAATTATTAAAGAAGGAAGGATTTATGGACCTGACATTGCAAGTTGGCTTGGGTGTGTTACTAGATTTTAGGAAGAAGGGAGGAGATACCTTTTGTATTTTCATCACATAATCATGAAAAGGACGTCCAATAATTTTTTGCTCTTCTTGAAGGTATGTAATAATAGTATTTGTTAAGCTTCTTCTCACAATTCTCAATTAAGTTCCACGGATACACAACGGGAAAGAAAGACAAATTTTGATACAAATTTTGATCTTGAATCAACATAACTTTGTGTTATGGTACTAATTTAGGAGTTGCAAAGTGACAATAAAAAATCGATAAAAAAAGAATTATTTAGATTCAAAATTCCAAGGTGTATCATATTTTTCATGATTCACATTTATCATGACGATTGATAACTTAAAGCAAACTCGAAATTTTTACTATATATCCACATTAATGCATCTCTCAGAATGTATATAACAAGGTATTAACTGAATAGCTACTTGAACGCATTGTATTTTAACCACATCAGGATAATTTCTCAAATCGAGATTCAAATTGTCTATCAATGACGAGACATTTACAAAAAGGAAAGCTACATTTTCCGATGATCGATCCAGCATGCACAACCCTATACATGGGCACATAGGCGGAACTAGTATTTCAATTTTATGGGTTCGGGATTCTAATCCTTTCAAGTTACTAGGTACTAAATTAATAATTTGTACATATTCGATATATTTTTAAAGACAAATATAAGATTTGAATCAAAGATATTGAGTTCGGCCGAACCCGCTCCCGATACTCCAGCTCCGCCCTGCATGGGCATCACCTTCCAGTATGCACAACGTAACCCTATACATGGGCATCACCTCTTGTTGCAGATCACTTGCACAAATTAAATCACTTTCTCTACAGACCCTTCATTCAAGGCATGCATCTAAGAGGCAGCAACAACACATAGCAGCCAAACTACATAATAAATTAATAATCATTAGCCCTTTTTTCGCTCATGAAAAACATCAAATTACAAGCTAATAAGAGAATGGTATTCGGGAAGGAAGGCAAATTAATTTGACGTGCTTCAATATTTATATTTTTATCACTGAAATCGTACCACTGTACTTTAAAAACTAATTATACGTATGACCGGCTCAAGAATAAAGCGCACCCAAGAGTTAAAAGGCCTCCCGTAATATTGCTATTATTATTTATATTTGGTACACACGGGTATTATAAGACAGAAATTATAGTATATGACAAGTAAATATTACAGAATAAGAAAGCCATTTTTGTCAATACACTACCTTGCTTTTTGTTGTTTAAGTAACATATAAGAAGATTTGAGTAATTTAATTTAAATTCTAAAATATTAGAAAAAGTTTTATTGTTGAAAACATGAAAAATTGAAATAAGAATTTAAAATATTAGAAATGGGATTTACATTCCTAATATCATAACCATGCAAGGAACTAATAAAGTTTTTTTTTATTAATTGAAAAGTTAAATAATTAACACAAGTAAATATGAAAGTTTTAAAATTAATTGTAATATTTTAACAAAGATTGTAGTTTTTTTGTGGTAAATAATTATGCATTAAATAGAAAGGTTAAATAATGAATACAAGAAATCCAACATGCAATACTTATGAAGGGTAATGAAGTTGATCGACATTTAATTTTGTGTTAAATAGAAAGGTTAAATAATGAATACACGAAATCCAACTTGTAATACTTATGAAGGATAAAAAAACTCGATAGACATTTTGTGTTGGATTTTCATGCTTTAGATAATAATATAAATAATATATAATTTTTATGTAAAAGGTTTTGATTTAAAAAAAAAATTGGTTGAGATTGTTCAACTGAATGAATAAATTAAGTTAAGTTTCTATCTCTCATTAATTAGTACATATACCTACCCTACTGGTTCTGATTTTTCCTTCTTTAAGTATGTTCTATCTTTTTTCTTTTCTGTGTTTATCTTGATTTTGACAAGAGTGGGTTACTCTAGTGGTGAGCATCCTCCACTTCCAACCAAGAGGTTGTGAGTTCGAGTCACCCCAAGAGTAAGGTGGGGAATTCTTGGAGGGAGGGAGCCGAAGGTCTATCGGAAACAGCCTCTCTACCCCAGGGTAGGGGTAAAGTTTGCGTACAAACTACCCTTTCCAAACTCCACTAGTGGGATTATACTTAGTTGTTGTAGTTGTTGTTGTTGTTGTTTATCTTGATTTTATTTTTCAATTTTTACTTGATTTTTCTATTTCTCACCAAAAAAAAAAAATACTTGAAAGAATTAATTTTATAGTTTTGCATCTCAAAAATATTAGAAAAGTGAACTTTAAATAAAAATATGCATTAGTTTTATTAAAAAGTTTATGATACCTTATTAGATTAAGACTGTGATATTTTTGTTGAACTTGAGTGATACTTTTCACGTTTATATCTAAGCATCATGTCAATAATGTGTGCTCAACTGAATTCGTAGAAACATATTGTTACATACGCCTCTATCCAGGAAAGGGTGGAGGTACGTACATCCGCCCATGACACCAGTAGCTGCTTGGTTTTGTTTTTGTTTTTTAAAAGGGATTTTGATAATTTTATAGGGTTTGTCAAAGGAAAAAGAAAGATGAAACCAAGGAATCAAGGACCAAACTAAACTACATTGTTGTTTATGGTGTATTTTATATATATTGTGAGAGCACTTGATAAGGAAACTATGCGTGTAGAAGACGAGTGCAAGTACCTTCAGTCCCAACTAAAAGGAACCCTTGCATTGGAATTGCGGGAGGGAAAATAAAACTGATCGGTTCTGAGTTTTCCTTGCTCGAAATTATAGGACAAGAATTAATGGTCCTCATAAGTTTTCACTTACTAATAATGTAATTTCAATTATTTCTCCCTCAGTTTCATTCGCGTCAAAATCAATTATTATGTCATATAAATTGGAACCAAGAAACTATATACTACCATAAATCCTACAACATAAATTAGCACTACTCCATTGCGTCAATGTTAGCTGTATACCCGCTTCTCTAACCAAATGTTATTTTGCATAGATCATTCTACTCTTTTCTTTCTTTCTACTTTCCTTTTTCTAAAGGTAAGAAGTATTAATGAAAAAATTCATCTTTTTTCATTATTTAGCTTTCTATCAGGTTATAGTCTTATCAATAATATAATGACAACGAGACCTTATTCTAATGCTTAAGAGGACATCCAAATAACGTTAAAGTCATAAGTTTGTAACTACCCGACCGGTCGTTTTGAGAATAATAGCCCCGATCCTCTATTTACTGTTTTTCCCATATCTTTTTCTACTTATGTAACTTATCGGGAGGCTTCGTTTTGGTTTGTGGAGTGTTTTGGGACACTTATTCCCTAAAACGGGAGCTTAAGCCTTAAGATTTGGACCGTAGTCGGAACTGTATGAAGACGACCCCGGAATAGAGTTTCGTCTATTCCGTTAGCTCCGTTTGGTGATTTTGGACTTAGGGGCATGTCCGGATTGTGTTTTGGAGGTTTGTAGCTCATTTAGGCTTGAAATGGCGAAAGTCAAATTTTGGAGATTTTGACCGGTAATGAAAATTTTAATATCGGGGTCGGATTCTAATTCCGAAAATTAGAGTAGGTCCATAATGTCGAATAGCACTTGTGCGCAAAATTTGAGGTCAATCGGACGGGGTTTGATAGGTTTAGGTATCAGTTGTGTAAGTTCAAAACTTTGAAGTTCATTAAGTTTGAATTGAAGGGTGATTCATGTTTTTAGCGTTGTTTAAGGTGATTTGAGGGTTCGACTAAGTTTGTATGGTATTTTAAGACTTGTTGGTGTATTGGGTTGAGGTCTCGGGGGCCTCGGGTGTGTTTCGGATGGTTAACAGATCAAATTTGGTTTTGGAAGAATAGTTGAAGCTGCTGCACCTGGTGTAATTGCACCTGCTCAACATTGACCGCATGTGGGAGCCCGCAGAAGCGAGCCAATGGACGCAGGTGCGGTTTGGAAGGAAGATGCCAGAGGTCACACGTGCAGAGGTATAACCGCATCTGCAGATGCGGAAGATGGTGCGCAGAAGCGGAAGGGGCCAGGCGTGAGGGATCGCAGAAGCAGAAATATTCTGCAGGAGCGGGTGCGCAGGCGCGGCCCATTGCTCGCAGATGTGGACCCAGTCCCTTTAAGTTATTTTTGCACCTGCGATGGAAATTCCGCAGGTGCAGCATCGCATGTACGACTATGGGCCGCACGTGCGAGATTTCTGGATAGAACACTCAAATCCAAGGGTTCGCGATTTTTGCTCATTTTTTACATTTTGAGCTCGGGTTTGGCGATTTCTTGAGAGCACTTTTGAGGGATTTTTTGAGGTAAGTCCCTTGTGCTTATTGTTGATCAATAATCTTGCTTCCCCATTTATTTTTCCACCTAGTTAGTGTGTATTTAAGGTGGAATTTGGGAGTTTGAGACTAGGGATTTGAAAAGTTTGATTTGAGGATTTGAAGGACCATTTTATGTCGGATTTTAGTAAATTTGATATGGTTAGACTCATGAGTGAATGAGCTTTCGGATTTTGTATATTTTACCTGATTCTGAGACGTGGGCCCGGATCGACATTTTAGGGCGAATTTCGGAATTTTTGTTAAAGTATTGATTTCATTAATTATATGAGTCTATTATGGTTGTATTTATGATATGTAATTGCTTTTGGCTAGATTTGGGCCATTCAGAGCCGGATATTCATGGGAAAGAAATTGTGACCGATTGATTGAGCTTGGTTCGAGGTAAGTGGCTTGGCTAAACCTTGTGTGGAGAAAATTTCCTTAGGATTTGTACTGTTTTTGATATTTGAGTGCCGTGTACGTGAGGTGACGAGTACGTACACAGGCTAATTATATAAAAACCCGATTTTTCTACTAAGTAATAACCTGAATTCTTTCTTATTTGAGTTTCATCAGCATGTGTAGTATCCTTCTAGATTAGAATAGCATGCCTACTTGCCCTAACTGTTTACTTGAACTACGTACAGCATGTTTAGTGAATTTACGTGTCTTCCTTAACTGGTACTTAGGTTTAACTATAGAATTTCGTGCCGTAACTATTGAATTCTATTATTTAGCTGCATATTTACTCTGGGACTACAGAACGGTATTCCGGAAGATCTCCCTGTACTACATATTTATTTTAGTACTACGGAACGGTATTCCGGGAGATCCCCCTGCACTACATATTTAATTAGGGACTACAGGACGGTATTCCAGGAGATCCCCATGTCTTGCATATTTACTTTGGAACTACAGAACGGTATTTCGGGAGATCCCCATGCATATTTATGTTTGGGACTACGCGACGGTATCTCGGGAGATCCCCTGTTGTAGTTCTGTGTATTGAGTTGTTACCTTCTATGAATTTTCCTTCTTGTTAAGTTTCAGTCTTTATTTTACTGCGATATTTCATTCTTGCCTTGCCTTATTATCATATTCCAGTAGGGCCCGGACCTGACCTCGTCACTACTCTACCGAGGTTAGGCTTGGCACTTACTGGGTACCAATTGTGGTGTACTCATGCTACTCTTCTACACATATTTTTCGTGTGCAGATCCAGATGCTCCTTTTCAACCGCACTACGAGTGAGTCGGGACAGCTTTGGAGACTTCAAGATATATCTGCTGCGTCCGCAGACCTCGGAGTCCCCTTCTACTCTTTCTCATGTCCATTATCTTATGTATTTTTCCTTTGTTAGACTCCGATGTATAGAGACACTAGATTTTTCTTCTGTAGTTTGTGATTCACAATGTTCCGGATTTTGGGATTGCTGTATATTTTTGAACCGTTAGTTGTTAAATTTATGTTTCCATTTCATTATTCTGCAAATGTTAGGCTTACCTAGTCGTAGAGACTAGGTGTCGTCACGACGTCATACGGAGGGAAAATTTGGGTCGTGACAAGTTTGTATTAGAGCTCTAGGTTCATAGGTGTCGTGAGTCACAAGATGATTTATTAGAGTCTCGCGGATCGGTACGGAGACGTCTGTACTTATCTTCAAGAGGCTATGGAACTGTTAGGAAAATTTCACTACTTTGATTCCTTGTTGTGCGAAAATTGTTGACTTCAAAAATTCTAAACTTCTGTATTCTATTCTCCCACAGATGGTGAGAACACGTATAAGAGGATCTCATGAACAGGCACCCGCACCCCCTGCTAGAGCCGCGAGAGGCCGAGGCCGAGGTAGAGGCCGAGAACGTCCATGTGGTACAGCCAGGGCACCCGCACGAGCTGCTACAGAGGAGCCCCTAGTAACTTTAGCTGGAAGACGGACACCTGAGCTACCTATTTCTGCACTAGCCCTCTAGGAGACTCTAGCCCAGTTTCTGAGATGTTCAGCACCTTAGCTCAGACTGGATTGATTCCACTTGGTCCTGCCACTTCTCTGGCCGGGGGAGGAGCACAGAATCCTGTCGTCGATACTCCAAAGCAGCGGGTTCAAGTCGACCAGGTTCCAGAGCTTGTACCAATGCAACCGGTAGCTCCAGCTCAGCCCGAGGTTAGGGCAGCACCTTCTGAGGCAGAGCAACTCAGACTTGCAAGGTACAAGAAGTACCACCCACCTACCTTCAGTGGATTGGCTACAGATGATGCTCATGGTTTTCTGGAGGAGTGTCATCGTATTCTCAGTACTATGGGCGTAGAGGAGATGAGTGAGTTTTCTTTTACTACATTCCAGCTTAGAGGAGCAGCTATCAGTGGTGGCGTGCTTATGAGTTTAGTAGTCTGGTTGAGGCAGCTTCACTTACATGGACTTAGTTCTCGGATATATTTTTGAGAGAGTACGTCCCTCAGAGCCTCAGGGACTCATGGCGCGCAGAATTTGAGCAGTTGCGCTAGGGTGCTATGATTGTGTCAGAGTATGCAGTTCGCTTCAGTGATTTGGATCGACATGCACCGGCCTTGGTTGCCACAGTTCGAGAGAGGGTTCGATGATTTATTGAGGGACTCCACCCCAACATCCGGATTAGTATAGCCAGGGAGTTGGAGATGGATATTTCTTATCAACAGGTTGTGAGTTTTGCTAGGAGATTGGAGGGCATGTTTACCCGGGACAGAGAGGAGAGAGAGGCCAAGAGGTCTCGAGAGACTGGTTATTATTCTAGAGCTCATGCCCCAGCAGCTCTCCATGGTAGGGGTTATGTGAGTCGCCCCATTCATTCAGCTCTTCCAGCCGCCAGTGGTGTTCCAGCTCCTTCTAGACCCCGGGAGCCTTATTATGCATCGCCAGTATCTAGTGTGCCTCCTACACGGGGTGTTCCTAGCGGCCAGTCCAGCAGATCTGGCCCGAGCCAGCCACAACAGCCACATCCTCCCAGAGCTTGTTTTGAGTGTGGCGACACTAGCCATATGATGAGGGATTTCCCCAGATTTAGGAGAGGTGCACCTCCACAAACCTCTTAGCCACAGTGTGCTTCACTGGGTCCAAAGGCTATGATTACAATACCAGCTGCCACCCCATCTGCTCAGCCATCCCGAGGTGGAGTTCAGGGAGGTAGAGGTTGCCCTAGAGGGGGAGGCCAAGCGAGATATTATGCATTTCCTGCTTGTACAGAGGCAGTCACTTCAGATTTTGTCATTGCAAGTATTGTCCCGGTCTGTCATAGAGATGCGTCGGTTTTATTTGACCCAGGCTATACATATTCTTATGTGTCCTCTTATTTTGCCCTGTATTTGGGCGTATCTCGGGATTCTTTGAGTTCCCCTGTTTATGTATCTACTCCTGTGGGAGATTCTCTTGTCATGGACCACGTGTATCGGCCGTGTTTGATTGCTCTTAGTGGTTTTGAGACTAAATATGATTTATTATTGCTCAGCATGGTGGGCTTTGATATTATTTTGGGCATGGACTGGTTGTTGCCCTATTATGTTATTCTTGATTGTAACGCTAAAACCGTGACGATGGCTATGCCAGGTTTACCGCGATTAGAGTGGAGAGGTACCTTAGAGTATACTCCCAGCAGAGTTATTTCTTGTCTTAAAGCTCAACGAATGGTTGAGAAGGGGTGTGATGCGTATCTAGCTTATGAGAGAGATGTCAGTATTGATACCCCTACAGTTGAGTCAGTTCCCATAGTGAGGGACTTTCCAGATATGTTCCAAGCTGATCTTCCGGGTATGCCGCCCGGCAGGGATATTGATTTTGGCATTGATTTGTTATCGGGCACTCAGCCCTTATCTATTCCTCCATATCGTATGGCTCCTCATGAGTTAAAGGAGTTGAAAGAGCAGTTACAGGAATTGCTTGATAAGGGCTTCATTCGGCCCAGTATGTCACCTTAGGTTGCTCCTATCTTATTTGTGAAGAAGAAGGATGGTTCTATGCGGATGTGTATTGATTACTGCCAGTTGAACAAAGTCACTGTGAAGAACAGGTATCCATTGCCTCGTATTGTTGACTTATTTGATCGATTACTGGGTGCCAGAGTGTTTTCTAAGATTGACTTACGTTCAAGATATCATCAGTTGAAGATTCGGGAGCCAGATATCCCAAAGACTACTTTCAGGACCATATATGGTCACTATGAGTTTCTTGTTATGTCTTTTGGGCTGACCAATGCCCCAACAACTTTTATGCACTTGATGCACAGTGTGTTCCGGACTTATCATAGTTAATTCGTCATTGTATTTATTGACGACATTCTGGTGTACTCCTGGACTCGGGAAGATCATGAGCAGCACCTGAGGACTGTGCTCCCAACTTTGAGAGAAAAGAAATTATATGCAAAATTTTCAAAATATGAGTTTTGGCTAGACTCAGTGGCATTCTTGGGTCATATAGTATCGAGTGATGGGATCCAAGTGGATCCGAAGAAGATTGAAACAGTACAGAGTTGACCCAGACCGTCCTCAACTACAGAGATCTAAAGTTTTCTTGGTTGGCGGGGTATTACCGCCGATTTGTAGAGGGTTTCTCATCTATTGCAGCACCTATGACCAGGCTGACCCAGAAGGGTGCTCCATTCAGGTGGACAACGGAGTGTGAGGAGAGCATTCAGAAGCTCAAGACAGCTTTGACTACAGCCCCGGTATTGGTATTGCCTACAGGTTTAAGGTCTTATACTTTATATTATGATGCATCGCAAATTAGTCTCGACGCAGTGTTGATGCAGGATGGTAGGGTGATTGCTACGCGTCCATACAACTGAAGGTGCATGAAAAGAACTATCCTGTCCACGACCTTGAGTTAGCAGCTATTGTTCATACCTTGAAGATTTGGCGACATTATTTGTACGGTGTTCTTTGTGAGATTTACACCGATCATCGGAGTTTACAACATTTATTTAAGCAAAATGATCTTAACTTGGGTCAGCGGAGGTGGTTGGAGCTACTTAAGGACTATGATATCACCATTTTGCACCACCCAGGGAAGGCTAATGTTGTGGCCGATGCTTTGCGTTGCTGGGCAGAGAGTTTGGGGAGTTTAGCATATCTACCAGCAGCAGAGAGGCCCATGGCATTGGATGTTCAGGCCTTAGCCAGCCAATTTGTGAGATTGGATATTTCTGAGCTGAGTCGAGTATTGGCTTGTGTGGTCTCTCGGTCTTCTCTTTATGATCGCATCAGGGAGCGTCAGTATGATAACCCCCATCTTCTTGTCCTTAAGGACACGATCCTGCACGGTGATGCTAAGGAGGTCACTATTGGGGACGATGGTACATTGAGGATGCAAGGAAGGCTATGTGTGCCTAATGTAGATGGTTTACATGAGTTGATTCTCCAGGAGGCTCATAGCTCGCGGTACTCTATTCATCCGGGCATCGCGAAGATGTATCAGGACTTGAGGCAGCATTACTGGTGGAGGAGGATGAAGAAGGACATAGTGGAGTATGTGGCTCGGTGCCTAAATTGCCAGCATGCGAAGTATGAGCATCATCGGCTGGGTGGGTTGCTTCAGAAGTTAGAGATTCCGGAGTGGAAATGGGAGCGGGTCACTATGGATTTCGTTTTTGGACTCCCACAGACTCAGCGGAGGTTTGATGTAGTTTGGGTAAATGTGGATAGGCTGACCAAGTCAGCTCATTTCATTCCTGTGATGACTATCTATCCTTCCGAGCAAGTGGCTCGAATTTACATCCGCGAGATCATCAGACTTCATGGCGTACCGGTATCTATCATCTCTGATCAGGATACGCAATTTACATTACGGTTCTGGAGAGCTGTACAACAAGAGTTGGTGCTCGGGTTGAGTTGAGCACAATATTTCACCCTCAGACAGATGGACAATCCTAACGCACTATCCAGATACTGGAGGATATGCTCCGTGCATGTGTGATAGATTTTGGGGATTCTTGGGACAAGTTCTTTCCATTTGCGGAGTTTGCTTACAACAATAGTTATCAATCCAACATTCAGATGGCACCGAATGAGGCTATGTATGGTAGGCTGTATCGGTCCCCAACGGGATGGTTTGAGCCAGGCGAGGCTAGATTATTGGGTACATACTTGGTTCAACATGCCTTGGAGAAAGTTAATGTGATTCAGGATCGACTTCTCACAGCCCAGTCCAAACAGAAGACTTACATGGACCGGAAGGTTCGCGATGTTGCATTTATGGTTGGAGAGCGGGTCTTGCTCTGGGTTTCGCCTATGAATGGAGTTATGAGGTTTGGAAAGAAGGGCAAGCTGAGCCCAAGGTTTATTGGTCCCTTTGAGGTGTTGCAGTGAATTGGGAGGTTGCTTATGAGGTTGCCTTACCTCCCAGTGTAGTAGGAATTCATCCAGTATTCCACGTTTCTATGCTCCGGAAGTATCACGGTGATCCGGCTCATGTATTGGATTTTAGCTCAGTCCAGTTGGACAAGGATCTATCTTATGTTGAGGAACCAGTGGCTATTCTGGACAGACAAGTGCGAAAGCTGAGGTCAAAGAACATTGCTTCCGTGAAGGTTCAGTGGAGGGGTCAGCCGGTCGAGGAGGCAACTTAGGATACCCAGCATATTATGCGCAACCGTTACCCTCAACTTTTCACCACTTCAAGTATGTATTTATGCTAGTTCGAGGATGAACAATTATTTTTAGAGGGGAAGGATGTAACGACCCGATCGGTTGTTTTGAGAGTAATAGCCCCGATCCCCTATTTACTGTTTCCCCCGCATCTTTTTCTGCTTATGTGACTTGTCGGGAGGCTTCATTTTGGTTTTTGGAGTGTTTTGGGATACTTAGTCCCTAAAATGGGAGCTTAAGCCTTAAGATTTGGACCGTAGTCGGAACTGTATGAAGACGACTCCAGAATAGAGTTTCATCGGTTCTGGTAGCTCTGTTAGGTGATTTTGGACTTAGGGGCGTGTCCGGATTTTGTTTTGGAGGTCTGTAACTCATTTAGACTTGAAATGGCGAAAGTCAAATTTTGGAGATTTTGACTGGTAGTGGAAATTTTGATATCGAGGTCGGATCCCAATTCCTCAAGTTGGAGTAGGTCCGTAATGTTGAATAGCACTTGTGCACAAAATTTGAGGTCAATCGGATGGGGTTTGATAGGTTTAGGCATCGGTTGTGGAAGTTCGAAACATTGAAGTTCATTAAGTTTGAATTGGAGGGTGATTCGTGTTTTTAGCATTGTTTAATGTGATTTGAGGGCCCGACTAAGTTTGTATGGTGATTTAGGACTTGTTGGTGTATTGAGTTGAGGTCCCGGGGGCCTCGGGTGTGTTTCGGATGGTTAACAGATCAAATTTGATTTTGGAAGAATAGCTAAAGTTGTTACACCTGGTGTAATCGTACCTGCTCAACATTGACCAAAGGTGCGAGCCCACAGAACGAGCCAATGGACGCAGGTGTGGTTTGGAAGGAAGATGCCAGAGGTCGCAGGTGCGGAGGTATAACCGCATCTGCGCATCCACAGATGCGAAAGATGGTGCGCAGAAGCGGAAGGGGCCAGGGCGTGAGTGATCGTAGAAGCGAAAATATTCTGCAGGAGCGGGCACGCAGGTGCGGCCCATTATTCGCAGATGAAAACCTAGTCCCTTTAAGTCATTTCTGCACCTACGATGGAAATTCTGCAGGTGCGGCATCGCAAGTACGACTATGGGCCGTACATGCGAGATTTCTAGATAGAACACTTAAATGCAAGGGTTAGCGATTTTTGCTCATATTTAACATTTTGAGCTCGGGTTTGACGATTTCTTGAGCGCATTTTTGAGGAATTTTTTGAGTTAAGTCCCTTGTGCTTATTGTTGATCAATAATCTTGCTTTTTCATTTTTTTCCACCTAGTTAGTGTGTATTTAAGGTGGAATTTGGGAGTTTGAGACTAGAAATTTGGAAAATATGATTTGAGGATTTGAAGGACCATTTGGTGTCGGATAAATTTGATATGGTTAGAATCGTGAGTGAATGAGCTTTCGAATTTTGTGATTTTTGCCCGATTCCGAGACGTGGGCCCGGGTCGACTTTTTAGGGCAAATTTCGGAATTTTTGTTAAAGTATTGATTTCATTAATTAGATGAGTCTATTATGGTTGTATTTATGATATGTAATTGCTTTTGGCTAGATTTGGGCCATTCAGAGCAAGATATTCGTGGGAAAGGCATTGTGACCGATTTATTGAGCTTGGTTCGAGGTAAGTGGCTTGCCTAACATTGTGTGGGAGAAATCCCCTTAGGATTTGTACTATTTTTGATATTTGAGCGCCGTGTACGTGAGGTGACGAGTACGTACACGGGCTAATTGTGTAAAAACCCGATTTTTCTACTAAGTAATAACCTTAATTCTTTCTTATTTGAGTTTCATCAGCACGTGTAGTATCCTGCTAGATTAGAATAGCATGCCTACTTGCCCTAACTGTTTACTTGAACTACGTGCAACATGTTTAGTGAATTTACCTGTCTTCCTTAATTGTACTTAGGTTTAACTGTAGAATTTCGTGCCGTAACTATTGAATTCTATTGTTTAACTGCATATTTACTTTGGGACTACAGAACGGTATTCCGGGAGATCTCCCTATACTACATATTTATTTTGGTACTACGGAACGGTATTCCGGGAGATCCCCCTGCATTGTATATTTAATTAGGAACTATAGGACGGTATTCCAGGAGATCCCCCTGTCTTGCATATTTACTTTGGGACTACAGAACGGTATTCCGAGAAATCCCCATGCATATTTATGTTTGGGACTACGCGACGGTATCTCGGAAGATCCCCTGTTGTAGTTCTGTGTATTGAGTTGTTACCTTATATGAATTTTCCTTCTTGTTAAGTTTCAGTCTTTATTTTACTGCGATATTTCATTCTTGCCTTGCCTTATTATCATATTCCGGTAGGGTCCGGACCTGACCTCGTCACTACTCTACCGTGGTTAGGCTTGGCACTTACTGGGTACCGATTGTGGTATACTCATGCTACTCTTCTGCACATCTTTTTCGTGTGCAGATCCATGTGCTCCTTATCAGCCGCACTACCAGTGAGTCGGGACAACTTTGGAGACTTCAAGGTATATTTGCCGCGTCCGCAGACCTCAGAGTCCCCTTCTACTCTTTCTAATGTCCATTATTTTCTGTATTTTTCCTTTGTTAAACTCTCATGTATAGAGATACTAGATTTTCCTTATGTAGTTTGTGATTCACGATGTTCCAGGTTTTGAGATTGCCGTGTATTTTTGAACTGTTAGTTGTTAAATTTATGTTTCCATTTTATTATTCCGTAAATATTAGGCTTACCAAGTCGTAGAGACTAGGTGTCGTCACGACGTCATACGGAAGGAAAATTTGGGTCGGGACAAAGTTTCACCTCTATCGGAATGTACGGGTAATGGTATTATCACAACTCTTCTGAAAATGTGGATAACATTATATTTTTTCATTATTGTGCCATTATTTTGTAATAATCTAATTTCCACAAATAAAAAAATGTATATCTTTGAGTAATCTAATTTTTAACCCGACGATCATAGAATGTTAAATTTTATTGCAACCTTGCCTAATTTCGTTACCGAATTGGCCAACCTTAAGCTTATAGATTTTGCTTTAAGGTCAAGTACTTCTCTTGATTAAAGATTTCAAAGTGTATGTTTTGCTTCCTGGATCCTCATGATTTCCAAGTAGTGCTATATTTGATTAAAAGATAAAGGGAAACCCGATGAATAACGCATTTCGCGTTCACGCATGGTTCGAGGAAGGGCCACACCTAAGGAGATACCCATAAAGTTACTAAGATTAACCTTGTCCCTTGTAAATGTCACGACCCAAATTCCTAATCAAAGAGATCGTGATGGCGCCTAACGCCACTTGCTAGGCAAGCCAACAAATAATACAATAAAGGCAATGTAAAACATAAAATAACGTGATATCATAAATGGAGGATAAAAACTCTAAAGAAATATATCAACTCTGAAACCAACGACCACCTAATAGCCCTACAAACTGGATTCACTGAGTACATAAGCGTATACCGAATAACTAAATACAAAGCTGGAATAAAACAATACACTGTTCGAAGAAAATAAATAGTTATAGGACTATGAGATATATGACTCCAAGACTTGTGAACGAAAGTGCAACACTACCTCGAGTCTCCTCAACTAGCAAGCTAGTCCGTCCTCTAGATATCACCGGAACTAACACCAAAATCTACACAAGAAGTGTAGAAGTGTAGTATGAGTATAGCCGACCCAATATACTCCGTAAGTATTGAGCCTAACCCCTACGAGGTAGTGACAAGGCTAAGTGTTACGACCCAAAATCCCATCACAGGCGTCGTGATGGCACCTAGTCTCTAAGACTAGGTAAGCCTATTTCCATTACATTTCGAAACCATTTTTTTAAATAGAATCTGAATTAAATAGATAATCAAAACCAACAGTGGAACAAATATGAATATAATAATCTCCCAAGACTGGTAGTACTGAGTCACGAACTCTAACTGAATACATAAAATAAACTCAAGGATTGAATACTCAATACTGTTTGATTAATAATTAACAGTACAATAAAATGAAAAGATTTCAAGGGACTGCGACGAGCAAGCAGCTTTACCTTGAATCCTTGCGATCACACTTTAACTCTGTCCGAGTCCGATAGCTTCAATACCCGACTCTGCACAAAAATATGCAGAAGTGTAGTATGAGTACACCATGGTCGGTGCCCAGTAAGTATCAAGACTAACCTCAGTAGAGTAGAGATGAGGTACAGTCAAGACGCTCACTAGTCTAATAGCATATGCAATAAGATATACAAAATAATAGGAAACAAATAACAATAAGGACAACAAGAACACCATTAATAACGCTCAACAATTTATAACTATAAATACACCCAATTAAATCAAGTATTTCAAATAAATATCTTTCACATATAATTCTTCCAAATAAATCTCTTTCAAATATAATTCCTTCAAATAAATATCTTTCAAATATACTTCCTTTAAATAAATTTCTCTCAAATATAATTTATTCAAATAAATACCTTACGAATGTAATTATTTCAAATAAATCTTTTTGAATAAAAATCATTCCAAATAAATATTTTGAATATAATTCTTTCAATTAAAGAGTCACCATGTGACACTTCATTTCATAATCATACAACTACGGGTCTCAGCTTACTTTCATATTTCCACGGCACTTCGTGCCTATAATTAAATCATCATATTTTCCCAGCACCTCGTGCCCTCATTTCATATTACAACTGCACGGACAATTCACGTGCCAATATCATCATTATTTACTCATGGCACCTCGTGCCCATATTTCATATCATAATTTGCCTGGCAATGGCCACATACTACAATTTCAATATAAATCAGACTATTATCAATTTACCAACAACAAGACCAATTGCACAAGATATAAAAATAAACACAATAAAAATCACACCATCACATAGAAATTTCCAACGCAATAACCCCACATCATCACATATCATCCCTGACAATAGCCACCCTTATCTCTCCTATAGCCACCCTTATCACTCCTATAATAGCATCCCTTATCCCTCCGCCCTGACAATATCAATAGCCACCCTTATCGTTCCTATATCCACCCTTATCGCTCCTATAGTCATCCTTATTACTCCGCCCAGATAATACCCCAACACACATAACAACAGTGAAATGCCTCCCTTATGCCCACATAATATCAACAATGAGATGCCACCCTTATATCCTCAAAATGATAACTCTATTACAATTTGCCACAATGGCCACAACCAATTCCAAGGATATAACAAAATCAATTAATTTCACAACAAATAGCCCAAGACTCCACACAATGTATATAAAACCTCAAAAACAATCAACAGAGATAGAAAAATAATCAACATATGGCACACCTTCATTAATTCAAATTGAGATAATTATATTAACAATTCTTCTTAAGCTTGCTTAATTAATTATTTGCATAGAAAAAATTTATAATGAAATCAAATTCCAAGAAATATCAAACCATCAAACTCACGGAAATCACATAACTATACAAGTAAGGAGTAGAGACGAGGTACAGTCAAGACACTCACTAGTCTAATAGCATGTGCAATAAGATATACAAAATAATAGGAAACAAATAATAATAAGGGCAACAAGAACGCCATTAATAACACTCAACAATTTAAAAATATAAGTACACCCAATTAAATCAAGTATTTCAAATAAATATCTTTCACATATAATTCTTCTGAATAAATCTCTTTCAAATATAATTCCTTCAAATAAATATCTTTCAAATATACTTCCTTTAAATAAATTTCTCTCAAATATAATTTCTTCAAATAAATACCTTTCAAATATAATTCTTTCAAATAAATATTTTTGAATAAAAATCATTCCAAATAAATATTTTGAATATAATTCTTTCAATTAAAAAGTCACCATGTGACACTTCATTTCATAATCATACAACTACGAGTCTCAGCTTATTTTAATATTTTTCATAAATACGGGTCTCAGCCCACTTTCATATTTCCACGGCACTTCGTGCCTATAATTAAATCATTATATTTCTCCGACACCTCGTGCCCTAATTTCATATCACAACTGCACGGACAATTCACGTGCCAATATCATCATTATTTACTCACGGCACCTCGTTCCCACATTTCATATCATAATCCGCCTGGCAATGGCCACAGACCCCAATTTCAACATAAATCAGACTATTACCAATTTACCAACAACAAAACCAATTGCACAAGATATAAAAATAAAAATAATAAAAATCACAACATCACATAAAAATTTCCAACGCAACAACCCCACATCATCACATATCATCCCTGACAATAGCCACCCTTATCTCTCTATAGCCACTCTTATCACTCCTATAATAGCCTCCCTTATTTCGCCGCCTTGACAATATCAATAGCCACCCTTAACGCTCTTATAGCCACCCTTATCGCTCCGCCCAGATAATACTCCAACACGCATAACAACAGTGGAATGCCTCCCTTATGCCTACATAATATCAACACTGAGATTAGACCCTTATATCCTTAAAATGATAATTCTATTAACACAACAATTTACACGGAATATTATCACGGCAATATAACAAAAATCAATTCATATCACAATTTTCCCAATGGCCACAACCAATTCCAAGGATATAACAAAATTAATTAATTTCACAACAAATAGCCCAAGGCTCCACACAATGTATATAAAATCTTAAAAATAATCAACAGAGATAGAAAAATAATCAACATAGGGCACACCTTCATTAATCCAAATTTAGATAATTATATTAACACTTCTTCTTATGCTTGTTTAATTAATTATTTGCATTGGGAAAATTCATAATGAAATCAAATTCAAAGAAATATAAAACCATCAAACTCACAAAAATCACATAACCATACAAGTAATAATTAAATCGAATTGTCATATAAAAACAAGTTCAATAATTGTGATTTGAGGCATGGCAATTAGATGATTAAATATATACCAACAATTATTCAATTTACTACACAATATGTCCAAGACTTTAACTCAATAAATTTTGCACATATAAGCCCGAGTATGTACTCGTCACCTCGCGTACACGACTTTGCACATTTCACAAATGGCACATAAGACTCGATGCCTAAGGGGTAATTCTCCCACTCGAGGTTAAGAAAGACACTTACCTTTTTGAAGTTAGGCCGATATTCCAAAATAGCCTTCTTACTTGAATTGACCTCCGGACAGCTCAAATCTATCCAAATTAATTGTATAATTTCATTAAAATTCATCGAAAACAATTCCGGATAATAAAACGTCAACTTGAAAATTTATTCTAAAAAGACAACAAAAGTCAACGCGGGACTTGCCTCTTGGAACCCGACATAATTTTTATGAAATCCGAATACTCATTCTGATACGAGTTCAACCATACCAATTTTATCAATTTCCGATAACAACTCGACCTCCAAATCTTAAATTTTTATTTTTGAAAGATTTTGCAAACATCTTGATTTTTCTTCCATAAATTCAAGGATTCATGATGTAAATGAGTATGGAATCATGAAATATAATCAATATAGGATAAGGAACACTTACCCCAATGTTTTTCCGTGAAAATCGCCCAAGAACCGTGCTCCAAAATCCAAAACGAAATGAAGGAAATGATCAGTTTTGGTCCTTAAGTTTCTGCCCATCCGTCACTAAAAATCCATTTTTCGTCACTAAAATTCCACACCAGAACTTGCTTGCACCAGCCTTTATTCAATTGACCATAACTTTTTGTACAAATATCCAAATGATGAATGGTTTAATTTTCTAGAAATTAGAATTAAAATACTACAACTTTTATGTTTTGATAATATTCCTATTCCTTATGAATTTCGAGATATAAGCTTCCAAAGTAGGCTCCACGCATCAGAAATTTCTGGCGAAACCGCTCTACTAATCTTCATTCAATCAATCATAACGTTTTGTACAAATATCCAAATAATGAATGATTTAACTTTATGGAATTTAGAATCAAAGGGCTACAACTTTAATGTTTTAAAAATTTTCTGATTACTTATAGATTATAAGATATAAGCTTCCAAAATTGGCTCCACGCACCAGCAATTTCTGGCGAACAGCTCTGCAACAGAAATTTCCAGCAACCCTCTTTGTCCGAAATCTATTCCGTTTACCTTCTGAAATCCATCTGAGGCTCTCGGGACCTTTACCAATTATACCAACATGTTCCAAAATACAATACGAACTTAGTCGAGGCTTCATACCACGTCAAACAACACGAAATTACGAATCGCGTATCAAATCGAATTATGAGTTTTTAAATCTTTCAACTTTTATATTTTGCGCCGAAACATACCAAATCAATCCGGAATGACTTCAAATTTTGCACACGAGTCATAAATGACATAATTGATATGTTCTAATTTTTAGAATTGGATTCCGACCCCGATATCAAAAAGTCAACTCTCGGTCAATCTTTCCAAAAAGCTTCTATTTTCCAACTTTCGCCAAAATGTAACGAATTGTCCTACGGAATTCCAAATCCAAATCCGGACACACGCCTAACTCCGAAATCACCATACGAAGCTATTGCCATCATCAAAATTCTATTCCGAGGTCGTTTGCTCAAAAGTCAACTCTCCGGACAACTCTTTTATTTAAGCTTCAAAATGAGAATGTTTCTTTAAATTTAATTCCGAATCTTCTGAAAACCAAACTCGACCACATACCGGGTCATAATACATATTACGAAGCTGCTCGAGATCTTTAGTAGCTGAACGAGGCGTAAATTATTAAAACGATAAGTCGGGTCGTTACACTAAGAGAAGACACTGACATATAAACCTGTGAAGTAACATGACACGATAAATAACAGGAGAGAAAGCTGACAAGTATAAAAGAAAGAAGATATAGAACGGGAAAGAAGAAACGACTAAAGTAAAGTACAGTTTATGCTTCCACAAACAACTCCAAACAAGCCTTGCAAAAATAACCACGAAACACATAGCTAAATCCTCAATTTATATAGTAAAATATGAAACAAGAAATATCAAACAAATGGCACGACATCACCCTTCGTGCCTTTACTCTCGTCCTCACAAGTAAAACATAATATCAAGCATGGAAATACCCTTCGTGCATATTCACTCATCTTCACAAGCATGGTACCACCCTTCGTGCAATGATATTAATATACAAAGAAAGCACGAAAATACCCGTCGTGCACAATCACTCTTCCTCACAAGCACGGAAACACCCTTCGTGCAACTCATCCTTCCTAATTAAGCATTAATACTTAAAGCAGTACCAAGCAAGGTTGAAAGCACAAAAGATGTCAAGAAGAGCGATTGAACATAACTTGCCATATAGGAAATAATCATCACTTTGCACCAATAGACAAATCAATAATTCAATAGCCTTATTACCCAATATCACAACAAGCTTAACATGGCTACTAACACGAAAGAAAATACTCAAAGAGTCTTACAATCTAGATAAAGCATGAAAAATATAATAAATAAAGTAACAAGATATAAATAACTAGTTCTATTCGCATGCTCAACCCATAGCAAATGCATTATACCCATTACCTTACATATACACCGCCCTCAACATATATAACACATAGCAATTAGACACAATTACATCTTAATTCCCTCAAATCAAGGTTAACCAAGGCACTTACCTCGTTCCGGAACAAAATCAACAATCCAACATAGTTTTCCCTTTAGAACAAGCTTCCAAACCACCCAAATCTAGTCAAATATTTCTTAAATATGTCAAAACAAACTTTAGAAACTACCCTAGTATAAAAAAATTCGATCTTTATCATATTTGAAAATGTCAACAAAAAGTTAACCCGGACCAACGTGATCGATTTTTTATGTTATATATTTTTTTAATATCTTTTTTATCTATAACATCAATATCCATCTTTATAACATAATGCTATTTGTATAATCATCGCTTTATAATACCCATGTAGAATCTCTAAGATTACTTATAATGAGTCTAGAGATTTTGATCAACTATTTTGAAACTTTAATGCAACCATTTATGATAAAAATATTATGTTAGTACATACTTCGATAATTAAGTATTTAATTTAATTTTATTAAAATATATGCTTGTATATTTTCGGATACACTTTATTGAAAGTTTGGACACGAGTCTTTGCAAATTCAAGCGTTATGTTGCTAGTAATAGACTCGAATTTACAAAATACACTACAATTATAGAGTTCTTCCATCAATCTTGAAAGAATTTAATTTTCAAGTAGCTTTAAAATATCCTTGGAGTTTAAAGTTTTTTTACGTTTAGTTGTAAATATCTTATCTTGTTTAATATTTAATTAGTAAACTAATAAAAAAATGATTCTTGGATAATTTTTGCATATAACAGCCAAATAACATTTAGCTGTCAAATATTAGCATATGTGTATAACAGTTATTCATTATAAAAGTCATGTCGGAACAAACAAAATTGCTATAGAAAGGTTTGACTGCACCCAATTATAAAAATAACCTTCCCAACTAACTTTTTGCCCGACTAAACAGACTATGTATAAATACGAATGTTGGGCCGAGCCCAAATATAAAGAAAGCAGCTAACCGGCTCCACTACTTGGGCTACTAACTCTAGAACTTTCGTTTCTTATGGGATTATTACTTTCCTATACACTATTTGAAACCTTATTACCCTCTTTACTCAAGTTTCAATTTAATTACATGGTCATATATAATTTATCAATTATATACAAATAAGTTTCAAATGAGTATCCCTTTATATTAGAAATTGAATAAGGAATATCAGTTATTTCCTTATCCCTTTATACTTGCCCACTCTCTCTCTTCGTGTCTCTCTCTCTCTGCTTTTCCAGTGTACCCATCATCTAGCTTTATTTCCAGTAGTGGGATCTTAATAAAAGAATATAATTTCTGGCACTGGAACTTTCACACTTAATTGGTTATTAAAAATTTTGAGTTCACATAACAAAGATTCCAACTCAAAAGTGCGGATTACAAATATTGAAAAGAATTACTAAATTCAAGACGAAGATATTGTAGTAATTCATCAATGGATTTCTTGTTGTATAGAGTTTTAATGGAATTCATCAATGGATTTCAACCGTTTTAACTTAGCAATTTTCTGTCATGTTGCACAATTGATGTTCAAATTAAAATTGACAATCAATAAATTTTGAAGGTATTGACTCTCCACCATTGACATACATTAAAAAACTTTGAAGTTTTGAAATCGAATTTGAGTTTTCAAAAATTATTATTTATTTGGATTGGGTATTGTTGCAAACAATTGAAAATATTATTTGGAGTTTATATCTCAATTTTGAGGGTGTTTTGGTAAAGATTAGACTTGATTTTGGCTGAATTTCAGATTGAAACTCGAAGAAGAAGAAGAAGAAGAAGAAGAAGAAGAAGAAGAAGAAGAAGAAGAAGAAAAACACATGACATACAATGTACTTATGAAATTGTAGTACAATTATATTATAATTGTATGTAAATTGTATACTGTTATAGTTATATGTATTTTTTTTTTATTTGAATGTTGTATGAAAGTTGAAAAATAGTTATATAATGTATGAATCATTGTATAAAATTTATATTTAAGTTATCAATACTATTTTTTTTACATAAAGTTATTGATATGTATCAAAATTGTATTAAGAGAGTAAGTTTTGATTGAAATTTTAGAAAGGAAGAAGCGTACACCACAGACAAAATATATACAAATCAGATATAAAATATATACAAAAGACATATTGTATAAAATTTATATAAAAATTATATTTAAGTTGTATGATATTGTAGTTGTATTTAACTGGGTAGAAATAATGTATGAAAGTTGTAGATAAGTTATAAATAAGTTGTATAATATATAATTACTATGTATAAATCAAATACAAAATATACAAAAGACATATTGTATAAAATTTGTATAAAAATTATATTTAAGTTGTATGATATTGTAGTTGTATTTAAGCACACACCATAGTTGTATAATAAGGTTTCAAATCAGACACCACAGATATATCAATTATGATGAGAAACATCAGGCGGAGAAACTAATAAGCGCAGAAAATGTGGTCACGGAAAAACATGGCCAAGATAAAGCATCTACATATATTCCACTAAAAGTAAGACTCATTTGTAGAGTATAAAATTGTTCGTGAAATTGAGCAATACGAATTCATGTTGTTTTTCCTCTTAGACGTGGCATGGTTTTGGCAATCAAAAAAGGGAGGAGGATCTCGCCCCTTCCAAAGCTTTTGATAAATTTGGAACGAGTAGAGAAGCATGAATTAGTTTTCTTATTTCAATTACACATGCCAGTGATGATTTCTGTTGTAATCTATACATTGTCTCAATGGAATTTTCTCGTTCCCAGGTTCGAGTGTTAATGGTTCCAGCAAAAAGCCATATCACATTTAGCTTCAGCTTTGTATCTGATGAGTTTGTTACAGAAAACAGAAGGAAAATTTGTTACAAGCTCATAGTGTCACGACCCAAAATCTAACTAGTCGTGATGGCACCTAACTCAACCCGCTAGGTAAGCCAATTAACCACTAACCAATTTCAATAAAACTAAAAAAACAATCAAATAGAAGAAATTATCTTAAATCTTATACACTCCCCAAGGATTGATAGTACAAATCATGAGCTTCTAAGATTAGAATATACAAAGTTGGTGTGAATATAACATATGTTCGAAATGTACATAAACAGATTGTTATGAATCTAAGGCTACCATGAACAAGAGGCAGCTATGACCGGAACACAGATACATCTTCAAATCCAACTCCCGCTGATCACAGCAATATCAACCACCAATATCTGCATGCAAGGTGCAGAAGTGTAGTATGAGTACAACCGACCCCATGTACTCAATAAGTAATAAACCCAATCTTAGGTTGACAGTAGTGATGAGCTAGAATAAAGGTCGGGTCCAACACCAATAGCAAACAACAATTCATAATAACATAGTGCAAGTAATAAAAGAAGTATCTTAGAAATAAAGTGCTCAGCTCGTTCATAGTTTCAGAAAATAGGCATGCTTTTCAAGTATCTCAGAGAAAACCCAAATCGTTTACAGAAATTGCCAAAAATATGAGTAATTTTGAAAACTGTGATTTTTCCAAAAATACTTTCAACAATAAATAAGATATTCCATTTTTCTTTCCATATAGGCAACGTAACATATATCACTATGCCCATATGTCAATATGTGTGAGAAGTCATCAATGACATGATACCGTACATCATAAGGAAAAAATGCATCTCTGTGCCTGTATGTCAAGTGTGCATGCCAAATGCGATGCAACTCAGTGATAAAACCATATGCATATTCTCAGAGTATCAATTCACTCAGTCCTCCCAGCAGCTCAGTCCTCTCAGTCACTCAGTCCTCACTGTCACTCAGTCCTCACAGTCACTCAACACTCGCACTCAATAGGTACATGCGCTCACTGGGGGTATCCGGAGGGGCTCTTTCAGCCCAAGCACTATATCAAGCCAATCATGGCATAAAATCAATAAAACATGCTGCGGCGTGCAACCCGATCCCATAAATATCCTCACAATCAGGCCCTCGGCTTCACTCAGCCATCAATCTCTCTAGTCTCTCGGGCTCTCAATGACGTGAAAAATCAGCCCAAAAATAATGATGTGATGTATCAATAAATGGTAACAGAGACTGAGATATGATATGCATATAAATGCATTTGACTGAGTATGTAATGCAATGAAAGCAGATAGCTCAACAACAGAAATGACCTCAGTGGGTCTCAACAATATAAGCATGTAGCCTAGACATGGTTTCTAATATAGATAACAGCTCAAGAGCTCAGGTACTTAGAAATTTCATGGTTACATGTAAGGTCAGGTAACTACATGGTACCACAGAAATAGCGGAGTCATAATTCACACGGTGCACGTGTACACGCCCGTCACCTAGTATGTGCGTTACCTCAACACCAAACATATAACACGTAATTCGGGGTTTCATACCCTCAACACTAAGTTTAGAACTGTTACTTACCTCAAAGAAGCCAAATTCCAATACCGAGCAAGCTAAACGATGCTCCAAAATGCCATCTCGCGCGTACCGACCTCCGAACGGCTCAAAACTAACCAAAAGTAACTCAAATACATCAATTAATGCCAAAGGAAACAAACCTAACCTGACAAAACTCACAAAATCCGATAACTCATCCAATTATGAGTCCAACCATACTAGTTTCACTCAAATCCGACTCCAAATCGATGTTCAAAACTCAAAAATTCACATTATGAAACTTTAGGCTAAAACCCCCAATTTCTCTTTAAAATTCACCAACCAATACCAAAAGTTAAGATAGATTCATGAAATAAGATCAAAACCAAGTGTAGAACACTTACCCCAATCCTTATAATGAAAATTGCTCCATAATTCGCCTCAATCCTAGTCCCACATCTCAAATTATGAAGAAAGAACCAAAACCTCGAATTAAATAGAGTCTGCCCAGGAATTTTCGCATTTGTAAAACAATAGCCGCTTCTGCGGCATCGCTTTTGCGACCCAAAGCCTCGCTTCTGCAGAATCCACTAATCAGCCAACCACTCGCACCTGCGAACATTGTTCTGCTTCTGCGCAATCGCATGTGCGAAGCCAAACACACTTTTGCACTCCATCTCACTTCTGCGTCCAAGTCCATCGCTTCTGCGAAGCCGCAGAGGCGCCCAAATCTTTTGCATCTGCGAAGACTCCGCACCCAATCTTCTCCCGCTTCTGCGATGAATAGCCCGCATCTACGAAGTCACTTCTGCGATCAAGACTCCGCAGATGCGGCTCCACCAGTACCAGAAATCATCAGTAATGCTACAAGAGATAAAAATTTGATCTAAACCACGTCTGTAACTCACCCGAGCCCCTCGGGACCCCATCCCAATATACTGACAAGTCCCATAACACGACACGTACCTACTCTATGCTTCAAATCACACATAACAACAATGAAATGGCAAATCGCACGCCAAATCAAACTTGATGAACTTTGAACTTTTCAACTTCCATAACTCATGTCGAAACATAGCAAACCAACCCAGGATGAACCCAAATTTTGCACACAAGCCCCGAATAACATAACGAAACTATTCTGATTCCGGAATCACTTTCTGAATCCGATATCCTCAAAGTCAACTATAGTGACCCGACCGGTCGTTTTGAGCTTTAGTACATCGTTCGGTGGTTTAAGGCACTGAGCAGCTTCACTTCAGGTATTATGACTTGTACTCGTGGTCGGAATTTAATTTCGGGAAGTTCAGAGTTGATTTGGAAAGAAAATTCTAATTTTGGAAGCCTTAAGTTGGAGGAATTGACTAAAGTATGATTTTTGAGCAAACGACCTTGGAATCGGGATTTGAAGGCTTTAACATGTTCGTATGATGATTTTGGACTTGGGCGTATGTCCAGATCAGGTTTTGGATGACCTGGGAGCGTTTTGGCACCTATTGTGGAAGTTGACATTTTGGAAGAATTTCATAAAAATTGGGTTGAGGTGTATTTCAATGTTATCGATGTTCGTTTGGGATTCTAAGTCTGGGAATAGCTCCATATGGTGATTCTGTTATTGGGAGCACTTCCGAATATAGATTTGGAGGTTCATAGGTCATTTCGGGGTTATTTGGCGAAAGTTAAAAATTTGAAGGTTTTTGAAAAGTTTGACTAGGAATGGACTTTTTGATATAAGGGTCAGATTCCGATTTCAGGAGTTGGAGTAGGTCCATAATGTACAATGTGACTTATGTGCGAAATTTGAGGTCAATCAGACGTGATTTGATAGGTTTCGACACCGATTGTAGGAGTTTGAAGTTCTAAAGTTCATTAAATTTGAATTGAAAGGTGATACGTAGTATCGATGTTGTTTGGAGTGATTTGAAGCATCGACTAAGTTCATAATGTGTTTTGGGACATGTTGGTATATTTGGTTGAGGTCCCGAGGGCATCGGGTGGATTCTGGATAGTTAACGGATTGAGTTTGGACTTGGAAGAAGTGCTGAGGAAACTGATATCTGGTACAATCGCACCTGCGTGAAAAGGGCCGCATGTGCAAGCCCACAGGTGCGGCGATGTGGTCGTAGAAGCGACCTTTGGATGGAGCTGAGATGGCCGTAGATGCAAGGATGTTTTTGCATCTGCGAGACCGCAGATACGAGGAAAGCTCCGCAGAAGCGGAATGCGAGCTGGCAGCTGGAGTCGCAGAAGCGGAAGGTCTCCACATGTGCGAGACCGCAGAGGCGCGTTTGGCATCATAGGTGTGGAGCTGTGCTATGCAGAAGGTATGCGCAGGTGAAATATATTTCCGTGATATATATATATATATATATATATATATATATATATATACATACATACACACTTCATTGAAAGGTTTTTGTTAAAGAAATTACAACTCACACGTTTATTCGTGAGTGGGGTCAAGGACCAGTTAAAGCTTCTTACTCTTATGGTATCGGGTCGTTCGTCTCGGCAGGATTTATGTATCACACTCTCATGGGAGCGGGCTGTTTGCCTCGGCAGTTTAATAGATGTATCTATGGTTCGGGCCGTTCGACCCTCGGCAGTGCACAGTTTAAATATTTATGTTGGATCGGGTCGTACGCCTCAGCATTTCCTATATCATATCCTCATGGAATCGTGCGTAATATTTGGCAAGAAGCCAGTGTATCTGTGAGTTTTTTCTGATTTGAGCTATGACAATCTATCTGAAGAGATCCACTGTATCTTTATATATGCTCCGGTTAAGGAGGGAATTTCTAATGGAAAGCTTGAGTTCCTCGCAGAGAGTGGGGATTTGTACCATGTGATTTATACCTGTTTAACTCATTTATTTACTCTGCCTTATATTTACTTATCTTTTAATAGTACCTGATGTTATTGGACCACTAGTGAGTGTCGATGTCGACCCCCTCGTCACTGCTCCTCCGGGGCTAGGCTAGATACTTATTGGGTACATATTGATTACGTACTCATACTACACTTGCTGCACATTTTTGTGCAGGTATATATGTGACTAATGGCCTTGTGAGAGCAGAGGCATGTATGCATGCATGGACTTATGTGAGCTGCATTCCACATTACGACCCGCAGCCGACAGAGTCTCTTTCAGAGTATTTATATTTCTCTTGTCCAAATTTGTATTCCGGACAGATGCTGTATTTTATTTTATATTCCTAGTTGATGCTCATGCACTTGTGACACCAGGTTTTGGGGTGATTATGAGTTGTTCTGTATTGAAATTGTTAAAAAATATTATCATTTACTCTGTAAATTCCACCTTTTACTATTTAATGCAAGGAAAATATGATTTCAAAATATTAAAATGAGAATCAAATTAAGTATTTATTGTTGGCTTGCCTGACAGTGGTGTCCGGCGCCATCACGACCTTTAATGGATTTTGGGACGTGACATCAACTTCCGGTCAAACTTATGAACTTTCCAAACATTCAAATTTCCAATTTTCGCCAATTTGTGCCGAAACCTTCTAGAAACACCCAAATGCAAATTCATGCATACACCTGAGTCCAAAATCACCATCCGGACCTATCGGAACCATCAAAACTCGGTTCTGGTGTCAAATGCACAAAAAGTCAAACTCGGTCAACTCTTTCAACTTAAAGCTTAAATCATGAATTTCATTCTTCCAAAACGATTTTGTATAACCTGAAAAACAAACCCAATGATTCACATAATTCATAATACATAATACGGAGTTAATCACGCCTGTAAGCTACCGAGCGAAGCGCAAATACTCAAAATGACTGGTCGGGTCATTACATCCTCCCCCACTTAAACATACATTCATCCTCGAACGTGTCCAGAGTTGTTATTAAGCCATCAAATTACCGTGTAACCTTACCACACATATACCCGGGGGTGATCCCACATCACCCTAATTCATATAAGCCTGACGACATAACATAACTGAAAATACTTAATTCAACCTTAACCCATAAACCATAGAATCCAATTTCCAATATCCGGAATTTCTTATAAGACCCGCATCTCGCATCTACACACTGTATAAGTCTAAACAAGTTGTATCAAGCCATAACCATAACCTAAGATGTAATCACAAAACTCAAATACTCAAAGCAAAATCTCCTATCACTATAGCTGCCCAAAACAACCCCAATTTCGGTAATAAACCTTATGTCAAATAAAACCTCATTCTAAAACCTTCGTACACTGCCGATGATGAAAGAAACACGCGGAAACTCATAACCATTCCTCAGATCAATAAGTCATGGAACTCTCCCTCATTCGACAAGATCTATAGCCAAATTCCTAAGCTGACTTCCGATATTATCCTTTCAAATATACCGCAATCAAATAGATATCACCCATCCTAGATCCAACGACTTCATTTTATCAAATACCAACTACTCTACTGACATGAAACACCAATACTACCCAGAGCCACAAACCGTGCAATCCATGCATTCATATGCAGTAATTCAAATGTACTCAAACATAGAAAATGACTCAAATGAGAGAACCGTTCCGCAAGCTCAACAATTACCGCCACAATGCAATGCTAAAAGGCCACCACACACCGTAGAACCATAACACACGAATCTAACACAAAATATCATATCCCAACATAACTCCGGTGCAATGCGTGACCCCATCCAAACATCGGTCCGTATGAAATACCTCAGCCACTATACTCAAAATCAATAACCACATGCAATTCAACATCAAGTACCCCAAGTGCATGACCATAACCACGGAGGAACCAATGACACAATACCACAGACCGGAAAGAACATCACCCAATGCGCAATCAGTCGTGCATCAGCCAAATACCCATCTCGCTCAAATTCTGCTATAAGGCCTCAACAGAACCGCACTATGTGCGTATATAACCAACGAATCACACCCCTCATAGCATAGAAGAGTAATACATAGAACATACTAGAACACGAATAAGTTCAACACCAATCGAATGACACATCCCTCAACAATAGCAGTACGGAGTCAACCAATCCAACCTGGTGTAAAATACACATCCTCATTGGCCTACCAATGGGCCCCGAATCAACTCTTGTCATCCACAAATAGATAAATAACCATCCGAAGGTCCACAATGACCTAACCATAACACATACCATCCTCTGACTAGCTGTGGCCACATCTTCACAGCCCACAACCGCGAAACAATCTATTTCTAAGAACTCCCAGTCTCCAAATCCATAATCACACAAATCACCTTATCTGATCTCAACTCCACCGTCGGAATGTCCAACACATCTCTCATACACGATCGTCCCACGAGGAATACTTCTATAATTCTTCCGTGTGACCTGGCAAAAATCTAAATATCAACAATAGATCAACCCGGCGAGCACCGTAATACCGATGAATCATACATAAGTCAAAATACAATGCTCCTTCTGAAATGCACACCTTTCTCAGGCAATACCAAGTAGTAATATCATTCACCTAGTCATCTAAAACTGTCCATGCTACCTAAGAATTATGTCCTTCCCTTCAAAACTAACCCATGACCTTGCACATGCAAATCTCGATCCCACACAACACACTACATCGAGCATGCCATCATATGAAAAGTATGAGAATCTCATAATCCCCTCCGAGTTACAAGCAAACTACATACTTAATTAGCTAGGAACCTTTCATTTGATCTCATCGAGGAGAAAATCACAATACTCAACATGTTCCTCACGCCGGTAGGAGATATTTATCTCAATTGTGATAGAAACTATCGAAAACTCTTCGAAACCCATTTACACATAACAGGCCATCAGAACTGAATTTATCTAACTCAACCAAGTCACGCAAGTCACCCAGCCCAAGATTATTGCCACAAAACACATGTAGAAACTCACCACATCATAGGTACCCAAAGAACCGATCATATCCATTACCGTGCTGATCCAACCTAATACCAAGCTATCATATTTCTCCGAGTTCCACGATCCTTAACCAAAATTCCAAATTGCCCTCAAAGTGATACTTCTCCCTGCTAGAATACCACGATTCTTAACCAAAATTCACCCCACGAACTCTAGCATAAAACCACACCGCCCTAAGGCCCATAAGCCGCTGAATACTCTCTCAAGCACCCCAAAAGTACCACAACCAAGATACTCACTCTGAAGAGACCTTCTGCAAACCCAAAACTATTTTCCTTCACCTCCTTGATACTGAAGTGTATAATCCATAATGTTATAGAAATGCCACAAGTCCCGCCACCATCTAACTTAAATCTCAAATTCTAGCCATATATAACTCTGAAAAATTCTCAATTGCTACCTATAAATCTTGAATCCATTAGAACGTTCTCGAGAGTCATCCACTCTGCTCAAATCTTAATTACACCGCCCAAACGGGCCGAACGACCTGTGCCCCATTAGCACGATGGCACCCAAAGAAGTAACCCCACGTTAACGCAACCAAGCAAATTTCTACCCCATGCACACTACATCCTTCACGAATAACCACTCAATTATTACATGATTCCCATATACCCATAGAATGTAATACACCCGTATCCAGAAATTCCCTCACTCGAGTCATCCTCGAACTCAACCTCTGCAAGTCATAACTAATTCACTAGTATACCTCAAACCGAAACCAATACAACACATAACTGTGCAATTAACTTGTCGTTATCAGACTTCCCCCACTTGGCTCAAAGCCATGGAATAAAACATCTGATAACTTACAATAACCATACCCCATTAATACCATAATACCACAATGAGATTCAACTAGATCCTTCATAAGCTCAGGTAACGCAAACTATATAATACCTCAAATCATCTGCTAAGCTCGCATTCACCCTCATGACGGTCAGGTCAACATTCCTCAACCAACCCAAACTCAAATCATAACACATATAACCCACTAGTATAAAGAAACTCCCAACACAACATCATAAGGATCACAAATCAGTTGATTACCCCACAGGTGATAACCCACCCGCTTAGCCTCAAAATGACATCTCTTTATACCCTTTCACAGCCACAAATACTACGCAATCACTTAATCTTCCTGAGTCTGAACTTACCAACAAGACATGAGAATCTAATTCGTTCCACAGTTAAACAACACGAAAGACCCTCAAATGCACTCATAACTCGAGACTATACGTCAAATCAAGACAAAGTCAAATACCCAATAGTCCTTTTTACATCTCAAGAAAACTCTTCTCATCATATTCAAACCATTTGAACACATCTCGTAGTTGCATCACACTCATCACGTAGCCATCCATCCACTCATCAAGTCACGAACTCCGCTCATAGGGTCACTACCGGACGTATAAGTCCAAAAGTATGTGCTTACACAACTGAAATCCCCGTGCTCAAGCTACAGTCAAAACCCGGCCTCAAGTCCTCTAGACTGGACCATCATCACCATACCGGAATCAAAACTCGCACTTTATCCATGGAATCACAAGCTGTCAATGCACAGCTGATACCAAGCACTCACATGCGCATACGAATGCATGGAAGGAATTCAAAGAGTTATGTTTCAAGATGAATCAATTTCGCACGATAAGGAAATATAGATGGGAGATTATCCTAAATGCCTTGTAGCCTCTCGAACATAGGTATGGACGTTATCAAAGCGATCTACAAGACTCTACTAGACACTTGCTCTTGACTTGTAGAACCTATAAACCTAAGGCTCTGATATCAACTTGTCACGACCCAAAATCCAACTAGTCATGATGGCACCTAACCCAACCCGCTAGGTAAGCCAATTAACCACTATCCAATTTCAATGAAACTAATAAAATAATCAAATAGAAGAAATTATCTTAAATCTTATACATTTCCAAGGACTGGTAGTACAAATCATGAACTTCTAATATTAGGAATATACAAAGTTGGTGTGAAATAAATACAACATCTGTTCTAAATGTACATAAATAGATTGTTATGAATCTAAGGGTACCATGAACAAGAGGCAGCTATGACCGGAACACAGGTACAACTTCAAATCCAGCTCCCGTCGATCACAGCAATATCAACAACCAACATCTGCACGCAAGGTACAGAAGTATAGTATGAGTACAACCGACCCCATGTACTCATTAAGTAATAAACTTAACCTTAGGTTGAAAGTAGTAACGAGCTGGAACAAAGGTCGGGTCCAACACCAATAGCCAACAACAGTTCATAACAACATAGTGCAGGTAATAAAATAAGTATCTCAGAAATAAAGTGCTCAGCTCGTTCACAGTTCTAGAAAATAGGCATGCTTTTCAAGTATCTCAGTGAAAACCCAAATCTTTTACCGAAATTGCCAAAAATATGAGTGAGTTTGAAAACTGTGATTTTCCCAAAACTACTTTCAACAATAAATACAATATTCCATTTTTCTTTCCAGATAGCCAGTGTAACATATATCACTATACCCATATGTCAATATGTGTGAGAAGTCATGAGTGACGTGATACCGTACAGCATGAGGAAAACATGTATCTCTATGCTTGTATGTCAAGTATGCATGCCAAATGCGATGCAACTGAGTGATAAAACCATATGCATACTCTCAGAGTATCAATTCACTCAGTCCTCCCAGCCACTCAGCCCTCCCAGTCACTCAGTCCTCACAGCCACTCAATCCTCACAGTCACTCAGTCCTCACGGTCATTCAGTCCTCCCAATCACTAGGCACTCGTCATTCGCACTCAGTAGGTACCTACGCTCACTAGGGGTGTGTACATACTTCGAGGGAGTTCCTTCAGCCCAAGCGCTATATCAAGCCAATCATGGCATAAAATCAATAAAACATGTTGCGGAGTGCAGTCCGATCCCATAAATATCCTCATAATCAAGCCCTAGGCCTCACTTAGTCATCAATCTCTCCAGTCTCTCGGGCTCTCAATGACGTGAAAAATCAACCCAAAAATAATGATGTGATGTATCAATAAATAGTAATAGAGACTGATATATGATATGCATATGAATCCGTTTGACTGAGTATGTAATGCAATGAAAGCAAATAGCTCAACAGCAGAAATGACCCCGGTGGGTCTCAACAGAATAAACATATAGCTTAGATATGGTTTCTAATATGGATCACAACTCAAGAACTCAGGTACTTAGAAATTTCATGGTTACAGGTAAGGTAGGTAACTACATGGTACCACAGAAATAGAAGAGTCATAATTCACACGGTGCACGCCCACACGTCCATCACCTAGCATGTGCGTCACCTCAACACCAAACACATAACACATAATTCGGGGTTTCATACCCTCAATACTAAGTTTAGAATTGTTACTTACCTCGAAGAAGACAAATTCCAATACCAAGCAAGCCAAGCGATACTCCAAAATGCCATCTCGCACGTACTAACCTCCGAACGGCTCAAAACTAGACAAACGCAACTCAAAAACATTAATTAATACCAAAGAAAATAAACCCAACCGATAAAGGTCGAATCTTTAATCAAAAGCCCAAAATCTGCTAAAAAGTCCAACCTGGGCCCACACCTTGAAACTCGACAAAACTCACAAAATCTGACAACCCATCCAATTATGAGTCCAACTATACTAGTTTCACTCAAATTCGACTCCAACTCGATGTTCAAAACTCAAAAATTCACATTATAAAACTTTAGGCCAAAACCCTCGATTTCTCTTTAAAATTCATCAACCATTACAAAAAACGAAGATAGATTCATGAAATAAGATCAAAACCAAGTATAGAATACTTACCCCCAATCCTTGTGATGAAAATTTCTTCAAATATCGCCTCAATCCGAGTCCCACATCTCAAAATATGAAGAAAGAACCAAAACCTCGAATTAAATAGAGCTGCCCATGCATTTTCGCATTTGCGAAACAATAGCCGCTTCTGCGGCGTCGCTTTTGCGACCAAAGCCTCGCTTCTGCGGAATCCACTAATCAGCCGACCACTCGCACCTGCGGACATTGTTCCGCTTCTGCGCAATCGCAGGTGCAAAGCCAAACGCACTTTTACGCTCTATCTCGCTTCTGCGTCCAAGTCCATCGCTTCTGCGATGCCACAGAGGCGCCCAAATCTTCCGTATCTGCCAACACTCCGCACCCAATCTTCTCCCGCTTCTGTGATGAACAACCCGCATCTACGAAGTCACTTCTGCGATCAAGACTCTGCAGATGCGGTTACACCAGTACTAGAAATCTTCAGCAATACAACAGGAGATAAAAAAATGACCCGAACAACGTTCGTAACTCACCTGAGCCCCTCGGGACCCCTTCCCAATATACTGACAAGTCCCATAACACGACACAGACATACTCGAGGCCTCAAATCACATATAACAACAATGAAACGACAAATCGCACCCCAAATCAAACTTGATAAACTTTGAACTTTTCAACTTTCATAACTCGTGCCGAAACATAGCAAACCAACCCGGAATGAACCCAAATTTTGCACACAAGTCCCAAATAACATAACGAAGCGAGGAAATATCCGGAAAAGGAGTGACATTTCAATTTGGGATCTTGGTATTCAAGACTCAGTTACGTTGTCAATAGGGTTTTAGTTTATTTTCAAGATTTATACGAATTAATGCTCATACCACAGCCATTCAACATGGCAATGTAACAGTTAATAGCGATCATCATTAAGTATACATTAGGTCCAAAATATGCTGAATTTATGTCAAAATTTAAAAAGTTCTATATCTAGCTTGGCTCACTAAAGAAAACTTCATAACTATAATAAAGATTTTTTACTAGTAGCTTATTTATAGAAAAATCTTATTCCGACATGGAAAATGATTTTGTTTTACTTGGCTAATTTGGATTGATTAGTAAAAATAGTACATAGAAAAGCAGTACTGCAATAAACTAACGAGAAGGTTAAAAAAAAAAAAAAAGGGCTGTTGCCACTTGCCAGTATGTTTACTTTTTCTAGTGTGAAACATTTTTAATCTAGAACAGTTGTTTAGCAGTCAAGTAGTAGGCCGAATTACTGTCAATTTGGCTCCGTTTATTCAAGATGATAACCACTAATTATTAGGCTATTTTCCGGAAATTTTACTGTGAGACTTGAGTTTCAGACCTTTTTTTTTTTGTTAAATGTGGTGCAACTATATAACGGATATAAAGTAGATAATATCAAATTATCAATTTATAGAGTAACATTTTCTGGCCGTTTTGCTCCATTTTAATTAGTTATAAAACTCTTTTGATGTGGGCAGAGATTTATATTCGACTGAGTGTTCACAAAAGTATATAAAATTAAAGCTATATAGGGATTAGTGGTTTAGGCTAGGATGAATTGTTGGATTTGAAGATGTGTTTTGTTGGACTGATTACACATTGCCTCTGATTTTTATTTGTAGCCAGTGAGTACAAATATGAGAAGTAAGCAGTTGTCAATATATTTTTGCGCATTCTGCCCTAAAAGATATGTTAGGTTGACTCCATAAGTGAGGGTTATTTTAAATTTATATCAATAATTAGCTTATTTTGGATGTTGACTAAAGATTCATAGGGTTTCTCTTCTGTATTCAGAAGGTAAAACAGATATCATTTTCAAAACTCACAGGTTAAAACGAATTATTATTATTATTATTATTATTATTATTTTAAAGAGTCTTTGTTTGCAAAGCAAACTCCCACCATACTTGGATAAAAGGTGTGTTTTTTCTAATAATAGATTGGAGTTAGCACAATTAGGAATTTGTTAGCAAAGCAAAGTCTAACCAAATTTATACAGAGAATTCATATGACAACTTAAACAAGTTTGAGATTAGGAATTAATCGAGGAGTTAGATGTAATATTTTCCTTATTAATTACGCAATGTTGGCGTGGATTCTTACTTGGATTAGTTGTATTTTTATACTTTAACGGAATGAATATTTCATAGGACAGTCACTCTTTTAGTTCATATCATTTGGAATTTAAGAAATAATAATAACCAGTTTTACGGCGGATGAAACCATTCTTATTAATTCACGTAGGCAAGGAACCTCACGCTTTTTTTCAGTTGCTTCGACCTATTGG
Source organism: Nicotiana tomentosiformis (assembly GCF_000390325.3). Lineage (NCBI taxonomy): Eukaryota > Viridiplantae > Streptophyta > Magnoliopsida > Solanales > Solanaceae > Nicotiana > Nicotiana tomentosiformis. The sequence continues at coordinate 72,205,207 of NC_090822.1, read as the reverse complement.
TGGGACAAATAATAAAAGAATTAAAATCGACACCAATTAATAGAAAATCCCATTTTTCCTGCAGTAAAGGGAATTTGGCTGACCTTTACCATGTATATTAAAATTTTAAAAAACAAGTACATGAAGGAAGGGATATATGTAGGGTTGAGATCCCCTCCAGTATTCTTTCCTCTAGTATTCTTTAATGGAGGTGTAGAATGCTGCCACGTGTTAAAAAAAATTTGAAAGGCCAGGATTTTGCTGATTACAAAATTAATTCATTTTTATTAGTTCAACTGCAAAAGAACCAAATAACCTAACTCGTTTCTGAATTTCCATTAGATTACCGCGAACTTCCGACGCCGGTGACATGAAGCCACACAGTTGTGATTTTTGCTCATAAGAGCAACACTCCCATTTCTCTTTCCTCCATCTCCCTTCATTTAATTTAGCATCTCTCTTCTCTTTTTTTCCCCTTCCCTATCATTCTTCATTTCATTTAGTTGGGGGGACCCTAAACTCTTTTCTGCCTTCATCTTTGTTGTTTTCATTGTTGGGATTCCACAATAGCAAGAGTTATTACAATATTATAAACCTTTTTTTGGTGAGACATTTGCAGTGCATAAAGCATAAAGCATTACTGTACCTGCAATAGTTTTCCTTATATGGATAAACACCATAAAATATGTTTTTGTCTTGCCTCTAGACTGTAGCAGACGTAAAAATGGATTTCTGAACGTGCAGCTTTGTTTTGCAGTTGGTTCAGTTGCTTGTCTTTAAGTTTTAATGTACTATATGATTTTGTAAAGAAAAAATAAACTAAATGAATGTACAAATAAACCACAGTTCTGCATTTTATTAATATTTTTGATTTCTCTAATCATAAGAAATTAAATATCAATGGATAAGTAATACTACTTATTTACCTATAATTTCTTATTGAGGTAATTACTAAGATCCAGGCTCCCACCGTCCTGAATTATTGAAGCATTTGGATTTACTCATTTTCATGTTCAAAGCTTTCAACTTTTGCATTTAATAGGCCTATTTGGCACAAGTTGAGAATAATAAGGATAAATAACTTTTACTGATCAGTCTAAAAAAGTTACATCTAAGCATTGATAATATGTCTTTGATGTATAAAATTTATTAAGTAATTGATATATATTATTTAAATGTATAAATCTAAAAACTATACTACAATTGATTGGTGCATACGCAGTTTTCTTTTCCAAACATTGAACTTATAATGTACATGTTGTATATATTTTGATACAACATGTTTGCCAAATAGTAACAATAATGATAATATAAGTAACGAATTGCAAATTAAAGTTACTTTATTTATTTGTTTGCCAAAACAAATACATCAAACCATGGAATTACATGTTTCAAGTCGTAACATGAGGAGAGGAGATCCGGTCATGTTATATTATGTTAAAAATCTTCTATTAAAAGCTTTATTCGTTTTTGATCATTTATAATTAAGTTATTATTAGGAGAACTAAATTCGAACACTTTCACTGTTGACTACAGTACTAATGATTTAAGTGGTGATTAGATACTTGGTCAACAAACACAACATCAGAGTTATACTGAAGGGACTAAGGATTGCTGAAAATCACAACGTCTTTCCATTAGAGATTTACTAGACTCAAAGGAGGTAATTATTTTATTTCCAATGGCCATATTACTTATAACATGGATTCCTCTACGTACCAGACATATATATAGTAACATGGAGTAAAATAAGGTTGTGGATCTATCAGAAAAAGAATGAGCATGCTAGTACTTATTATATAATTTTTGCCAAAAAATGATTTAAATGTTAGTTTAATTTGCAAAGTGAACTGAAAATATCAAATAAGCTACGAAACTCAACTTTTGAAAATACATTTACAAAATTCAGACAGAAGTACACACTTGAGGGTTATATACCACTTATACGAATAAACGAGGCATTAATTGGGTCAGTTCTTTTACATGCAAAATGAATCAATTTCTTCTGAATTTTACTTTTATGGACTTATTTAGACTATTAATGTAACTTTAAATGACCCAATGTCTATAGGTGCTTTTAGTTTATTAGTTAACTCTGGTTCTTTTAATGAAGTTTGAAGTTTATCTGAATTTAAACCAACAATATAATGATACTGAAAATCAGATTACTTCATGGCCGCTCATGTAAAAAAACAATAGTTTAACGAATTATTTTTATGAGATTATGAGTTTGATTTGCGTTAAACTCCTAGTTACTAAAAAAATTCTTTTTTCTATTACTTGTAAAAAAAAAAAAAAAGGGATTCAGTTCCTTTTCATTTTAGTTTGAAAAGTTAGACCTTATAGTAAAAGTTTTCTCAAGAAATATAGGTACAGTAATGCTTTATGCACTGCAAATGTCTAAATGATATAAATAGACTACAAACAAGAACAGATGAAAAGTAATTTAATAAAAAAAATAAAAATAAGAAACAACTGGCAAATAAGACAAGACTAGAAGATTTGGCAGTAGCTTTATTTCCTAGCTTTCAGAGGAGCTGCCAATTTCGTACGACGTAAGTTGACGCTCTCCCACTAAAATGTACCTTCAACGTATTTTAGCAGCCTTTGAGTAACACCCTTTTGCTGAATACTTCACAGAAGTGAAAAAGATTGGATTTATGATACATAATTTAACTCCATTCCTATTCGAACAATAATTTTTCTATTAATTAATTTTTGAATAATATTTTAAAATTACATTCAATAATTAACAAATATTTAGTTAAGTACTTACCTCTTACTTTTAATAGTTACAATCTATAGAAGTTTTTCCTTATAAGAATAAGTTCCCTATGAGAATAATGAATGTCTAAACATTTTTTATATGGAAATTGCTATGAGAAACTATAAGGAAACGAAAAAGTCTTGCATAGTACATAGTTCATACACAAAAGGATAGTAGTTCAAATATAATTAAGACAATAATTTTAATTCAAAATAAGTAAAGATTTAATAAGAGAAAATTTTAGGTAATTTCAAAGTCCTAAATATTAGGAATAAAAACTAACTTGCCATTTTGTCTATTATAAAAACTATTTAAAAGGGTAAAAAAGATGAACGATATTTTGCTAAGGGTATTCGTGATTTTAATATAGTATAGAATATAGATATAGATATAGATTTACTCATGCACAAGAATTTCATATGTTAATTACCCTTATAAACGAAGGATGTATGATAGTCTCATTATGCTAATTACGTTGAATAGACAACGACACTAATGAAGAAAACATATGGAGCATGGAGACTGTATTTCATTAAGCTATTATATTCCTATTTTATTTTACAGTCCTTGTGTTATTTTATTTTTTTAAATAAGGAAGGTTCATAATTACACAAAATTTAGTTGATTTCATATTCCTAAATATTAGGAAAAATAATTAATGTCTATTACTAAATATTAAAAAAATAATAAAATGACTATTTTAACTAGTGTGAAACTTATTTTTAAAGGGTAAAAAAGACGAACAATATTTCGTTAAGGGCGTTTGTGCTTTTAATATAGTATAGATACATGAAGAGAGGAGATCCGGTCATGTTACATTAAGTTAAAAATCTTCTATTATAAGCTTTCTTCGTTTTTGATCATTTATAATTAAGTTATTAGGAGAACTAATTTCGAATATACTTTCCACGGTTGACTACACTACTAACGATTTAATTGGTGATTAGATACTTGGTAGGCATAGCATGCTCCACATACACAAGATCAGAGCTATACTGGCAGAATTAAAAGTTGCAAAAACGGGGTTTGAGTTCATAATTCAAAATCAAATTTGGAGCTCGGTAGAAGGCAATTTGTGGAGAGATTCTTGCATGGGTATTTGGGGTAAGTGATTCTTATCCAGTTTTGACATTTCATTCGAAGAAGTGAAGAACACATGTATTTGATTGGGTTTCTGCACTTGCGTTCTTTGTAATTTGTCTTAATTTTGTTGCAAAAAAGATTGGCTACCAAAAGGAAAGCAATTCTGCCCCAGCCTATACCAACATAAATCTGTATCTACATGGGTGGTTGATTGTTTCTCTGTATGTTGTACGCTGTCGTAGACAATATAAGCAACCACTTTCCAATAGTGAATATATATATACAGCGAAAATCCAGACCTAAATTTGTAAAATGGAAATTAATTATCTACTTTTACCATTTAAACAACTAATTAACTTAAAGCTAATGAAAGGAAATTAATTAATCTCCTTTCTATTTATGGAGGTGTATTAGTAGTTATAAAAAGGAGGGGGAGGCCAAATAAGAAGGAAGGTTATAAGTGGGTGTACCTTTAACGGAAGGGACTAAGGATTGCTGAAGATCACAACTTCTTTCCATTAGAGTTACTAGACTCAAAGGAGGTAATTAATTTTATTGCGGTTGGCCATATTACTTATAATGCTCTTTAGGGTGCATATCGGTTAGGTTGGTTCGGATTTTTCTATTATCAAACTAAAATAATGATGTCCGAATTTTAAATTTATAGACCAAACCAAACCAACAAGCTCAGGTTTCTCAATTTTGATTTTTTCGGATTTGTTTTTTTGTTTTTTCGAGTTTTTTCCAGTAAAGTCTTCATAGCACAAAATATATAACTTATACTTCAAATATTTTTTTAGCCCTAGTAGGATACAACTATATAATACATTTTCAAGAAAAATAATATAGCATTGTACTAAAATATTTAATAATAAAGATAATAAAATCAAAATAAAATAAAAGAAATATTATTAATTAATAAGCTTTAATAAAAATGAACATAATCTAAAAGTAGTAAGCCATGCTAAAATAAGTACGTTTTACATGACTAAACACTAAATAAAAATAAACTAAGTTATGCATTTTCATTACAAATCAATGCAAAACTAAAAAATAGATATCCAACACATTGTCATTCTTAGGTTGAATTGAATTTCTTTTGTTAGCATTAGTATTGATTTGAACTTTATTTGAGTTACTACATCAAGTCTAACTTTAAAATAATAAGTTAAAAGATAAAACTATAAAAAAGTTTAAAAATATTTATAAATATAAGAAATATTTATAAATACATTATAATAACTATTTTTATGTATAAAATATTTTTAAATTTTTTATAAATGTAATATCGGGTTGGTTTTGTTTTAGTTTGATTTTTTTTAGTTTAAACCAAACCACATCAATTATGGTTGGGTTTTCTTTCCCAATACCAAATCAAATCAAACTAAATCACAATGAATTTTTAATCGGATTTGATTTGGATTATCGAATTGGTTCTATTTATCGATTTTCTTTATATGCCCCTATTTATAAATATATGCAGGTACTTGACGCACAAACTAGGGGACTCCCTATCAGACATATATATTGTAACATGGAGCAAAATAAGGTTGCGGATCTACCAGAAAAAGAATGAGCATGTTAATACTTAGTAATACAATTTTCGCGTTCTGCCAAAATATAATTTAAGTAGGCGCTTGGCCATACGTTTTGGAATTTTTTTTAAAAAGTTTTTCCCTCAAATATGTATTTGTTTGTAGAATTAATCTAGTTTTTAGGAGATTTTGAAAACCAAACCTTCAAATCCCAAATATAACTTAAAACATTTTTTGAGGCTAAATCACGATCATTTGAGACTTTTTAGCTGAAAAATAAAAAAAGAAGACTTTTTAACATGTCAAAACGTTTTTCAAAATTCATGTCCAAATATATTTTCAATATCACATCAAACTTTACCCAAATTAGTATATTAAAAAAATAATTGGAATTCTATGTCCAAACGGGCCCTAAGTGTTAATTTAATTTGCCAAGTGAACGGAAAATATCAAATCAGCTAGGAAAGTCAAATTTTGAAATACATTTACAAAATTCAAACAAAAGACACACTTGAGGGTTATCTACCACTTATACGAATAAACGAGGCATTAATTGTGTCAGTTCTTTTACATGCAAATGAATCAATTTCGTCTAAATTAATTTACCTTTTATGGACTTATTTAGACTATTAAGGTAACTTTAAATGACCCAATGTCTATATCTGTATATAGTCTAATTTATTAGATAACTCTGGTTCATTTAATGAAGTTTGAAATGTATCTGAATTTAAACCAGCAATGATATTGAAAAATCAGATTAGTTCATGGCCAGTCTTGTAAAAAACAATAGTTTAATGCATTATTTTTGTGAAATTATGAGTTTGATTTTGCGCTTAAACTCCTAGTTACTAAAATATTCTTTTTTCTATTACTTGTAAGAAAAAAAGAAAGGGATTCAGTTCCTTTTCTTTTTAGTTTGAAAAGATAGCAATTATAGTAAACGTTTTTTCAAGAAATACAGGTACAGTAATGCTTTATACACTGTAAATGTCTAAATGATGATTATAAATAGACTACAAACAAGAAAAGGTGAAAAGTAATTAAAAGAAAATAAGAAACAACTGCCAAATAAGACAAGGACAGAAGATTTGGCAGTAGCTGTATTTCCTATCTTTCAGACGAGCTGCGTCCAATCCCGTACGGAGTCTGTTAACGTTCTCCCCCTAAAATGTACCTTCAACGTATTGAAGAGATTTGAGATATTACTTCTCACTTTTTTCATCACTCACATATAACTGTTTGGTAATGATAGATTCATATTATTATATATATGGAAAAAAAGAAAAATCAAATGAAACCAAATTTATTTTGGTTTGATTGCATGGCATCTTTTCGAAACCGAAAATCACAAAATCAAAATCGAATAAGACAAAGTAAAATCGAGTTTGCTGCAGTGTACGGAAAACGCGTTTTTATGGATAGAATTAGATATAATTTTAAAACCTGCTATTTCTTGTTTCAAAATTCATTTTGTCAAAGTAATACTGGATTTGCCACTAAATTAAATATGTAATGCATGCACACCCCATATATAATTTTAAAACCTGCTATTTTGTCATGTCACATAATCTTTTTTTTCCTTATATGGATCAACACATCATAAAAGTATTTTGTCTTGCCCCCTGACAGAATACATGAAATAAATCTCTGACCAATGCGGCGTTGTTATGCAGTGGTGCAGTGACATGTTCTTCAAATTCTAATATAATTTTGAAAATAAAATAAAAAACGACTGTAAAAACTACAATTCAGCCGTATTCACATGTTCTTTAATTGGAAGAAATCAAATGCCAATGGATAAGTGGAGTAGTATTTAAGTAGTTACTAACTCCAGGCTTTTGTTTGTATTTACTTTTTAATCTTCTTTCATGTTCAACCTTATCGATTTTTGCCACTTATTAGGCGTCATAATTGGCACAAAGGATCAATAACCTTTAGCGAGTCTAAGGAAATTACATTTAAATCTTTATAAATATGATCTTGATGTTTAAAATTTATAAATTAATTCATAACTCAAAAACTACAATTTATACGTTAAAGGGTGATCCGCACAAACCCAACCAAGTTTTGATGAATCGGCGACTATAGTTTTGTGAACTAAATAGGGGTCATAGTTTATTTAGTTTAATTCTAATATATAGACGTAGTTTAATAGATGTTACTAGTAACTAACTTTATTTGCAAGCTTTAGGGTTCAGCTGCGTATCCATTTTCCCACTAATGTACGTACAACCAGCGCATTTTAGCATCCCCGTGAAGTTTATAACTCCTAGCTAGTCCTTCACCTTTTTGCTATCATCTTAGAGCAGAGAGTAGTATTGAGAGCTCATCTCTTCCTTGGCCATTTGTTTTTCAGAGGAAACACCAAAAATGTTGCGTCGTCTTTCAGTTGTTTTGCAGAGAAGGCCACTTCTTCCGATTCAACAGAGAAGCCCGCCTCTTCCGATTCAAGGTGTTTCTTCCTGCATTTCATGATAAAAAAAAAAGAAAAAGTTGTTCTACACATAAAACAATGCCATTCTCATGTCTCTCTAAATCTTCGTTTAAACTCAGCATTTGCTGTCATGATCGATACTTGTGGTTTGTTTCTATATGCATGTATATATACCTTCTTTAAAGCATTTTTTGAGTTTGTTAGCTTCAAGGTGTTAATGGAGAAGTTTTAGTTTTCATTCTCCCTGTGCTGCTGCATTTAGGTTTTTCTTTTGCTGTATTTAAAATATATTTTCTTTCACTTGTTTAGGTCCTGCAATACGGAGGGTTTGTTTAATTTATAAATTGAAAACTCACATTCATTAGGGTTGGGTGACTTTTCTAGGTCATGTTTAAGCTGTTCGATTTACCGAGCGCCTTGCTCCCATATTTGAGTCTATAGATATATATATATATATCTTTCTGTTGATAGGTCTTTTTGTAACATATTTCAACTGCTGCATTCATCTCATGTATCTTTGAATGTCTTGATATTTTGTTAAAATGGGTATGGTCATTTTCAGATTTATATGCATGCATTTGGGTGTAAAAGTATAAAATAAATCTTATTCTGTAAAAAAAAAAAAAAAACCAAGAGTTTCAATTAGAGAGGAGGAAAAGTACAGCAGGTAGGCAAAAAAAGAAAAAAAAGTATTACAGTGCTACCTATGTTTTGATTGAAAGTAAGAGATGAGTTCTGGTGAAAGTTGGTTCATTAATGAATGAAATTTAAAGTGAGAGGAACACTAAAAAGAGGAGAAAAATGTTTGTAGCAGGATTAAATAAAAAACTTTCATGGTATGGGCCTATGGGGCATATACATCTCATATCTTCCTCTTTGAACTACACTAGAATGTAAATGTTATTGGCTACCATGCAACATTTCAAACCTATAATGCGTCAAAGGAGAGAAATTTGAGTCTGAACTCTGAATGCATGTCTTTTTCAGTATGTGAGTTGAACCAATATATTCAATTCCATCGAGAGGTAATAAACTGAGATTTATGGATGTTTTCTGTAAGTCAGTGCTTACTGTACGTATTGCCGTGAATGGAACATGTTTTCCAATACTTGAATTTGTTGTATCAACAGTGTGTGGCTTTTTGGAAAATTTAAATAGTACTTCCTAGTAGGATAAACCTATGAGTAAAAAATTACATTTCATGGTATTGGGCATAAATATTTCATACTTATATCTTTTGAATTACATTAGAATTAATAATGTTCTTGGCTACCATGCAATAATGTTTCAGAACTATATTGTATCAAGCAGAGTAATTGAGTCTGAATGCCTTTCCCTGAGTTTGTGAGTGAAACTTGTATTGCCTTTGATAATTAATCACCTCCTTACATACAATACAAGTAAATGAAAAGCTAAATACTACTACTAAGGAAGACACGTGTTAAGTGCTACTTATGTGCTTCAGTGGACACTTGTCCAAGACTTGAGCTCATGTAATCCCAACCTTTATATCACCTCTAACATTGTGTCCATGATCACCTTGAAATCTGACTATTTTTCATTGTCGTTTCACTGTGCCAACATCAAGCTAAGTTGAGCTGAATATCTTATACTTGTTGCACTTGTACCACATCACACACTTCAGGCCATTAATCATTTCTCTTTTGAAAAATAGAACCCTGCAGTATTTTGAATATACTCTTATTGAATATAATTCTTGTTTTGCTCGGCATATTTATGATTTGGTAGGATTTATGAGTTGTTAACCTCTCTTTTCTAGTAGTGGATGGTTTAAATTCTGAACCTTGTTTTGCTTATGAATTTTGTCTCATGATCTCATCTTCCTCTGTTTTTATTCACTTCTCATTGATGCTGTTTATGTGTAGTTGATGCTCTACCTCCACCACCACCTTCTCCTCCACGTCCTCCTCTTAGGGCCCTGGCAGAAAATGTTACAGCTTTGCTTCCTTTGGAAGAACAAAGGAGTAAACTTCAGTTGGATATAATGGAGCTAGAGAAACGAGCTGAAGACATTTTCAATGCATTCACTAATCAGATCAGCTTTGTTCTATTGTTCACTGGAGGGGGGCTAATTTTCAACCCGAAGCTTCCTTGTACAGCTATTGCTACATTCACAACACTGACACTTATTTCTTTCATTGTGGCGTTCCTTATGGCCTATAAGGTATTAAGGATTAAATTTAAACGAATGCAACCTGCTATGGATACTCTGGATGGAAGGAAGAATGAGCTCGCAGATAGAGCAAACGTCATTTGGACATCAGAGAATGCTCGGCAAAATGCACAAGGGCAAGGTGAACAGGGGGAACCTAACAATGATCTCTTACACCCTCAAGAATTGGCAGATTCGGTGAAAAATCGGGCGAAAGTAATAGTAGATTCTGCCGGTATAACTGAGTTGAAAAAGTATAACTGCCAGTTGATATGGGCTATCTTAACATGTTTGGTAGTTCACGGGTCTGCGATCTATTTCACTGCCTACTACTCATATGGCTGTAAGTGAAGTTCTTAATAAGCATATATATACTTTGATGAATACTTTGAAGATCAGTGTACATGTTTAAGTGAGAAATTAAAGTTCCTTTTGAACTTGAATTGCATATGCTAACATTTTTTCCTATTTGTTCACAGATGCTAAGGAAGGGTGTAAAGATCCTATGGTTGCTGTTCAGGCTATATAGAATGTGGATGGAAGGAGGCTGACGTTTGAACTTGAACAAGTGGCTTAGGCGACTGTGTAGCTAGCTAGTTTTAAACTCTACTACTTATTACTTTCAAGACTGTACGCTAATGTTTATTAAGCTGTCTGTTTGGCATATATTATACATATGTCAAGATACCTTGGATAGAATTTGTTTTGCTTAATCTGACGATCGAGATACTTTTGATATATCATTTTAATATGAGAATGCATTTTAAGTCTTCACTCTTTTGTATAATCCTTGTCTGTCTCCCACTCCCTTCAATCCCGACACTCTCTTGCTGTGACTGACAACTTTCAGATTCTAATATTGCAAAGTTCAATACCTTGATATTGTTAGCTTTTTAGTTGTTTTATTTTCTTTTATCAGGTTATATAAACATAAATTACATTACTCTTGTCTTTAAGGAAGCTAAAATGGAGTGAGGTAAAGGGATGTAGATAAATTCTAATCTTCTAGAATCGTTTCTTACTAGGGATAATTTCTAGACCTTCCGTAACAGTTGCTCCATCACACTAGCTCTCTATTTTTAATTAATGTAAATAAAATAATTTTACTAATTTGTTCTTACTAATATACTCTGGTTTTTAGTTGAATCTATAAACATCTTTCTAAAAATATAATTCCTTTAGTAAACAAAACCCAAAATAATTGGCTTAAAAATAATAATAAAAAATAACAGAATGATATATATATAGATATATAGAACTTCTTCTAATCGGGACACAACAAAACTTGTAAACGAGTTCACGTATTTGACACTGGTGCGTTGCTTTTCTTTTGTTTTTTTCATTTAAAAAGTACTTATTTACATTCTTGTTCCCTTTCCTTTTTATGGGTTTTCTGAAATTATGTCAATTTGTTTTCTTTCGGCTTTTTTCAGTTTGCATGTCAAAACTTAATTTGCTTCTTTATGGTTTTTTGATATTAAATTTCTTTGGTAATAAACAGTGAAATTAATATTACCGTAACAAACAAAATGATACTTACAGCCTCTAGAGTTCTTGACTACCTTCTAGAACAGGTGTCTCAAACTACTAGATCTCTAGACAGACAACAAAAAACTAGTTACATAACTTATGAATCAAAACCTGATATCTACGACTACATGCTCTATTTGAATAATTCAACATGCCTAATCTTTCTCTAAAGTGGGGTGGACCGCGTTAGGCTGATTTCTGAGATTAACTTTTCTCCGTAAGATTTAGTGCTTTATTTTATGATGGTTTATATTTTTATTGTGTGTTTCAAAAATTTCACCAATGCGTTCGGAGTAAGGATAAATGGGATTAATGTTACAATCAAAGAGACATTGTAAATAAATATGATCAAGAAAACGAATTCTCGGAAATGTTTGTGGAAGAGTTGAACAGAAGGGTGGTGGGGTTTATTCAAAGATTAGTGCGAATTACCTAGGAGTTTCACCTCGGGATTTTTTTTGCAAAACTTTTCTACGAATTTTCATGGGAAAAATTGAAATTCCTAAATTCTCGAATATTTTACCTGCAAAATATATTTTTTCAGGAATATTCGCAGATAAATTTGGCGCCATTTTGTGCAAAAATCTTACCTAAAAAATTATTTGGGGAAATTATCCGCATATATCGTTTTCATAGGTAAATCCGCAAGTTAGTGAAAAACAAAACACATTATGTTGTTAATTTGCAGGAAATCCATAGGTAAAGCTACATGAAGATTTAGCTGGTGTATTTACCTGCACATTTATCTGGGAATATTTTTACTTGAAGAATTACCCGGGATTTTGTATTCTGTAAATTTAGTTAGGGATTTATTTCTTGGGAGTTTTCCTAGGGTTTTCATACCTAGAGAATTACTTGGGGATTTTCTTGTTGCGGATCGAGATAGGAATTTTTTATTACTTGGAAATTTGCATAGTTGGGGATTTACCTAGAAATTTCCCTGCTACAGATTTAGTTGCGAATCTTTTATGGGGATTTACCTAGAAATTTCCCTGCTACAGATATAGTTGCGAATTTTTCTTGGGGATTTACTAAGGATTTTCTTACTTGAGAAATTACCTAGGGATATATGCTCTGTGAATTCCTACTTCAAGTCAAATAATGTGATGACCCGATAGGCCATTTTGAGTTTTAACCTTCATTTCAGTGTCCTGAGACCTCGAAGGGTGATGCCATGCCATTTTCATATCATTGGTTTATCTGATTTACTTGGTTGATGATTTACTTAACTATTTTGTGATTTTATACCCGTCATAGCCGTTATAATTATTGCCCCCTTTTTGCATGTCCCCTTCCAGTTTGTACGTTATCATTCTCTGTTATTATTGCTGCTTTATATATACTTATACAAATTTATTTACGCAGGTGTCTTGTCATAGCCTCGTCACCACCTCGTCGAGGTTAGGTTCGACACTTAGAGAGTACATTGGGTTGGTTGTACTCATACTACAATTCTGTACTTCTAGTTGCAGATACTGGTATTGGTCGCAACGGTGCGTGAGGTGCGTCAACTCGGATCATTGCATACAGAGACTTGAGGTAGATCTGTTGGCATCCGCATACCTTGAAGTCCCCTTCCTTTTCCCACTTTTACTATTCATTTCCTTCGAAACAATTATATTTATTTCAGACTCTGTTTGTAGACTTCTTATTGCTTCTGTACTCCTGACTCCGAATTTCTAGGAGTAGATATTATTATGTGACTTATATTAGTACTGTGTTAGATTGGGTTTCTATTTCTCGTTAAATATCATCATTGTGTATTTAACTGCTAAATTAGCTATTTAATTATCTCACGTTGGCTTGCCTAACAAGTGGATGTTACACTCCATCACGACCCCGAGGTTGGGATTCTAGGCCGTGACAAGTTGGTATCAGAGCACTAGGTTGCCTAGGTCTCATGAGTCATGAGCAAGCTTAGTAGAGTCTGGAGGATCGGTATGGAGACGTCTGTACTTATCTTCCAGAGGATATGGAGTTTTTGAAAGAAAATCACTTCTTTCCTTCTCTATCGGGCAATTTTATTCTATCATTTATGATTGAACCGCTCTATTCTTGTTCTCTCGTAGATGGCGAGAAGACGCACAACATCTGCAGTCGGACAAAAGCCGGAGCCCCCCGTGGCAACTACTACCAGGGGCAGAGGCCGAGGTCGAGCGAGAGGACGGGGTAGAGGCAGATCTCAGCCTAGATCTCGAGCAGTAGCACCCGCAGTGAAGCCTCTGATTGATCATGAGGAGGAGGTCCCAGCTCAGATCGTACCCGTTAGACCAGCTCAGGTCTCGGAAAGGTTCATAGCCACTCCAGTGCTTCAGGACGCTCTAGTCTTTTGGTGGGCCTTATAGAGAGGGTGGCCCGAACAGGTGCATTTTCGGTGGCATCAACCGTGTCTCAGGCTGGGGGAGGATCACATACTCCCGCTACATACCCCGGAGTACCCCAGAGTAGGTGGCCCTCCTATATCAGACTCCAGCAGTCCAGCCAGTTGGGTTAGTTCAGCTGGTTGTCGCGAAACATGCTGGGGATAGGCCTGCTATTTCTTCTGAGGCCTTGTTGAGGTTGGATAAGTTTACCAAGCTGTTTCCTGTTCATTTCAGCGGTGCACCTTCTGCGGACTCGCACGATTACTTGGATCGTTGCCACAAGGTGTTGCGCAATATGGGTATTATTGAGACCAATGGGGTTGATTTTGCAGTGTTCTAAATGACCGGTTCTTCCAAGAGATGGTAGAGAGATTATGTGTTGACTAGACCAGTTGGTTCACCTTCACTTGCCTAGAATCAGTTTTCACAGCTATTTCTAGAGAAGTTCATTCCTTTCACTTTGAGAGAGGATTACAGCAGGTAGTTTGAGCGCCTTTAGTAGGGTAGCGTGACTGTTACCTAGTATGAGACTCGATTTGTGGACCTAGCTCGCCACACCATTATCTTGCTCCCTAGTGAGGAGGGGGGGGGGGGAGTGAGGAGATTCATTGATAGGCTCACTTTCATTATCAGGCTACAAATCGCCAAGGAGACCGGAGATGATATTTATTTTCAGAGGGCCATAGAGATTTCTAGACGGATTGAGATGGTTCATGGTCAGGAGAGGGGGCCGGTATCTGATAAGAGGCCTCGTCATTTCAGTAGTTTCAGTGATGCCTCGTTTGGAGGCAGGGGTACTTTTGGTAGAGGCCATTCTCCCAGGCCATTTCAGGCATCCCACGGTGCTTCGGGTAGTCGTGGTCCTTATGTGTCTCATCTTGAGCAGCTAGCCTATAGTGCACCCATAAGCTCATATTAGTGCACCTCCGATCCAGAGTTATCAGAGTGGTTATCCAGGTCGATAGGGCAAGTTCCAGGGTCAACAGTCATAATAACCGAGGGCTTATTATACTTGTGGGGATCCGAGGCACCTTTCTAGATTTTCCCTAGATCCGAGGCGCGCGTGAACTAGAAAGGTTCTCGTGCCATAGTTCCAGCACCAGTTGCTTCGCCGACCGCTTATCCATCTAGAGGCGGGGGTCAGGCTGCTATAGGTGGAGGTCATGCCATTAGAGGTGGAGGTTAGGCCGTTAGAGGTGGAAGCCAGCCAACTAGAGGCTATCTGAGGGGCGGAGGTCAGAGTGGTGGGGCCCAACCCTATTTTTATGCATTCCCGGCTAGACCGAGGCCAAGTCATCTGATGCTGTCATCACAGGTATTGTTCCAGTTTTCCATAGAGATGCTTCAGTTCTATTTTATTCGTACGTGTCATCCTATTTTGCTTCATATTTGGTTATGCCTCGTGATTCATTGAGTGCTCCTGTGTATGTGTCCAAGTTTGTGGGAGATTCTATTATTGTAGATCGTATCTATCGCTTGTGTGTGATTACTATTGGGAGTCTTGAGACTAGTGTAGACCTCCTACTTCTTGATATGGTGGACTTTGATATTATTTTGGGCATCGTTGGGTGTCACCATATCATGCTATATTGGACTGTCATGCCAAGAGATGACCTTAGCCATGTCGGGATTGCCTCGCTTATAGTGGAGAGGGACTCCTTATCACTCTACCAGTAGGAAATATTACTCAATTCTTGTAGGCTTGACAATATTATAACCATCAACCTGTAATTCCTCTGCATCATCCTGAGCCTATGCAGCCTGTATAACATGTGTAGCTGAAGTATGTATAAATGGGATAACATCGGGCTCAAAGCTACTGTCTCGAAGGTGAAATCCTAAAATTCTAGGAGATGCACGACGTGGAGATGGAGTGGCTGATAAAGATGGTTGCGAGATAGAATGCAATAATCCATATGGCTGTGATGAAAGTGGAAAAATTAATGCATGTATCGAGAAATGGCCTTGTGATGGTGGGCTATGGTAGGAATAGTGCTGGTTGAGATGATGGTATCTAGTGGCAGCCACAAAGTAGTATGGTAAAAAATATGTGTGCCTCAAAGAATTCATTTGTGTAGCAAAATAATGCATATATGGAGTGGAAGGGAAAAAGAGAGTAGTATTATCCTCAGAATCAACCCGCCTCCTATTATTCTTAGACTTCCCTCGACCTCAAAAGTTACCTTGATTGTCACGACCCAAAAATCCATTAAAGGCCGTGATGGCATCAGACACCGCTGTCAGGCAAGCCAACAATACATACTTAACTTAATTACCCATTTTAGTATTTTTGAAATCAAAATATCTTTAATGAAATAGTAAAAATAGAACTCATAGAGTAAGTGATAAATATTTTTAGCAACTAAATTTCTAAAAAATTCATAACCATTCCCAAAACCCGGTGTCACAAGTGCATGAGCATTTACTAGGGAATTAAAAATAAAATACAGTATCTGTCCAGAATATAAATTAGACAGAAAAATATAATAACTCTGAAGGAGACTCTGTTGGCTACGGATCGTAATATAGAATGCAGCTCACCTAAATCCCCGCATTTAACCACACCTCTGTGCCCACAAGGCCGCTAGACATATCTGTGCCTGCAAAATAAAAATATGCAGCAAGTGTAGCATGAGTACGTAAACAACATGTACCCAGTAAGTATCAAGCCTAACCTCAAAGAGGTAGTGACGAGAAATTGACTTTGACACTCACTAAGGGTCAATAACATTAATAATAATAAAATAACAATAGCAATATTTAAATCAACCTGATTCATAAAATTAACAGAATATTTTCTTCAACCAGCAGAAATAATTAAATTCCTTCAAATGCGATAATTTCCAATTTATTAATTAACTTTGCAAGTTGCAATAACATATCAAAGTATCGTGTAATTATTATTATTAGGAACGATTTCTGTCGAGGTCGTACGACCCGATCCAGAGTGTCGTGTACACTGCTGAGGGACGTGCGGCGTGATGCATAGATGCATCTATCCTGCCGAGGCATTCATCCCGCTCCACAAGAAAGGAAGACATTTTCTTATGTACCTCCGGAAGGAGTGTATATTTATATAAGATCAATTCGAGAGGATGAACAATTTTTTTAATAATTAATTAATTTAAACAGAAAATTAAGCATATGAGATTTTCATCTTTTAATATCTTTCCCTAACAATTCACAGTATATATCAAATAATTAAATTAAATAAAAGATATAATTTACACAAGTAATTCATGATTTGAGTCCTAAACTACCCGGACTTTAGCATTAATAGTAGCTACACACGGACTCTCGTCACCTCGTGCGTACGTAGTCCCCTCAATTAGCAACAATTATTAATTCAATTCTGTGATGACCCAAAAGGTAATCTTATATTTTAGACCTCGAATATGCGCTCTTAAGCCTTACAAATCTCATTTTTACCCTCATCGATTTACGTGCACAGTCCGGGCATGTTTTCGGAAAGCTTCTATGTTGAAAACTAATGAAAATAAAATTTTTTGCTTTAAAAGTTGATTTTAGTTGACTTCGGTCAACATTTTTGGTAAACGGGCCTGGATCCTTGCTTTGACAGTCCCGGTGGTTCCGTATCGAATTATGGGACCTAATCGTATGCCCGTAATCGAATTCGGAGGTCTCTAGCTTGGGTTATGAATTTTTGATGAAAATTAAAAGCCTGAAAATTATTTATTTTTAAGAATTGATTGATGTTTGGCATTGTTAGTATTGGGTCCGTATTTTGGTTCCGGAGCTCGGTACAGGTTCATTATGATATTTAAGACTTGTCTGTGAAATTTGGTGAGAAACGGAGTTGATTTGACGTAATTCGGATGTCTAGTTGAGAAAATAGAAATTTTAAAGTGTTCTTGAAAATTTCATTTGATTTGGTGCTAAATTCGTAGTTCTAGGTGTTATTTTGGCGATTTGATCATGAGATCAAGTTCGTATGATATTTTTAGACTTGTGTGTATGTTTGGTTTGGAGCCCCGAGGGCTCGGGTGAGTTTCGGGTAGGCCGCAGGATGTTTTGGACTTTGAAAATCTGGTATTTTGCTGCAGCAACTGTTCTGGCATGTCCTTCTTCGCATTCGCGAAGGTACTCTCGCGAACGCGAAGAGTAAACTGAGCAGCTGAAGTTTTATTCTTCGCGAACGCAAAAGGCTTGGTCGCGAACGCGAAGCGATGTGGGCGCTACCATTCGCGAACACGACCAACTCCTCGCGAACGCGTAGTGTTAGGCACACATGGGGGAGAGTCGACCGTTCTTCATTGCGAAGGCGAGCAATGTCTCGTGAACGCGAAGGCCATGGGGGGGGGGGGGATAGCCTACGTGAACGCGAACACTATCTCGTGAATGCGAAGTCTTGGCAGCCTATACTCTTTGCGAACGCGACAGTGCTCTCGCGAACGCGATGAACACTGTCGCCCAACACCTAACAGAATCCAAACATGGGATTTAGCCAAAAATTTATTTTTCTCAAAAACCAAACGGTGTGAGGCGACTTTTCAAGAGTCATTTCTTCCCCAAAGTGTTGGTAAGTGATTTTAAACTATTTTCTTTCAATAACCCACTACATTTCTTGGATTTTCAACAAAAAATCTAGAGTTTTCATGGTAGAATTAGGGGTTAGGGTAGAAAACTAGGGATTTTGGAAATTTGGGAATTTAGACCTCAATTTGAGGCCGGATTCCAAAACTAGTTACATATTCGGGCTTGGAGGCGAATGGGTAAAAAAATTTTGGTCCGGACCTCGGGTTTTGACCAAGCGGGCCCGGGGTTGAATTTTCGAGTTTTTGGAGGAAAATTTCAAAAATTTAATTTATGCAATATAATTGATTCCTTTAGCAATATTTTGATATTATTGAGTCATTTGAATAGATACGATTGGTTTGGAGGTGAATTCCAAAGGAAAAGCTGTGATTGAGAATTAAGTGGTCTTCGAAGCGAGGTAAGTGTTGTGTCTAACCCTGACTTGAGGGAATTAGGAACCTTAGATTATTTGCTAAGTGAAATTCATGCGAGTGGTGTATATGTGAGGTGACGAGTACTTATGCGCCGCCAATTTACCTGTTTTCCATGTTTCTTCCGTTTTCCATATATGGTCTCTTTCCTATGCCTAATTGCTACATGTTTACCCTAGTGCTGTTAAATTAATCGTAATTATCATGTTTAAAAATTTTTCGGTTCGTAATCGAGTATTTATTTAAAAGTTGAGATTTATATTGTGGAAGCAAATATTGGAGTAAGGTTTGTACTTTTTATTCTATCTCCCTGTTGTTATTTATGCATTGCATTATGGTAAGGGAGAGTGTTAATGCACGAAGGGTGATGCTGTGCCATATTGTGAGTGTTAATGCACGAAGGGTGATGCCGTGCCATATTGTGAGTATTAATGCACGAAGGGTGATGCCGTTCCATATTATGAGTGTTAATGCACGAAGGGTGATGCCATGCCATATTGTGAGTGTAAAAGCACAAAGGGTGATAACGTGCCATGATATGAGAGTTAATGCACGAAGGGTGATGTCGTGCCGTTTCTATTGATTTTATGGTGAGATTGAGAGTAAAAGCACGAAGGGTGATGCCGTGCATTTTTTCCTTACTGTATTCACTATGCTTGTTGATTCATGGTATATTGACTGTTCCGGTGATCATTCTGTTGTAGTTCTTTATCTTGTATTCCCCTCAGTATGTTCCCCTCCCGGCATTACCTGTTTAGTTCTTCATTTCTGTTATTTGTCTATACACTGCTAAATTGTACATGTTGATTGTAGGTGCCTCGTCACTACTTCGTCGAGGTTAGGCTCGACACTTACCAGTACATGGGGTCGGTTGTACTGATACTGCACTCTGCACTTTCTGTGCAGATTTTTGGTACCGGCTCAGGTTGATCGAGATTTTGCTATTGGTCCGCTGTCCGGAGACTCAAGGTAGATCTGTCGGCGTTCATAGACCTTGAAGTCCCCATCTATCTTTTATGTCCTACTGTTTTCTTTTATTCAGAAAGTTGTATTTCTTTCAGACTATTACTTGTAGTAAATTCTAGAATGCTCATGAATTGTGACTCCAGATCTGGGTGGTAGTGCTAAATACAGTTTTATAATATTCCGCACTTATTATATTTTATCTTAGTTAATTATTGTTATTTACTGAATGGAAATAAGGAAATTGGTTTTAATAATTCTCTAACCTTGGCTTGCCTAGCAAGTGAAATGTTAGGCGCCATCACGGTCCCGTTAGTGGGAATTTTGGGTCGTGACAAATTCCATATGGGGTAATTTTCCCCTCATGAGGTTAGACAAGAGACTTACCTTGTCTCAAAGCCCACTTCCGATCACGATGTCGTGTAAAAATCCCAATTCGGTGCCGAAAATCCGAAACTATCCAAATATTATACAAAACAATTAGTACATGCTCAATAATTCAAAATGAGGTTATTAATTCAATTACCCAACCCAAAATGGTAATATTCCTAAAATTCACCCCGGGACTACGTGCCCGAATTTCGAAAATTTCTGGAGAGAATCGTTTCCCATAATCTTAAGAACTCAAACCCCGTTTTAAAAGCGTTCTGCCCAGTCCAAGTCTACCCTTCTTCGCGATCGCGAAAGTGCCTTCGCGATCGTGAAGAATAAGCACACTGCCTCTGCATTTTCCTCTACGCGACCGCACACTAGCACACGCGAATGTGACGTTCTGTAACCCAACACTTCACGATCGCACTCCCCCTCACGCGATCGTGATGAGCAAATGCTTAGCATCAGGCTATCCCTCATTCCTTTTTCGCGAACGCGTTACAACAGCCGCGTTCACATAGCACAACTACCCACAACACCGCAATCGCAGGTCCATTATTGCGACCGCATAGGACATTTCACAACAACTCTATGCAATCGCATATAAGGAAACCAGCAACAGTCATCACAACAACTTCAGCAGATCCCTCAAGTCGAATTTCAATCCGTTAACCATCCGAAATCCACTCGAGGCCCTCAGGACCCCAACCAATCATACCAGCCAGTCCCATAACACATTACGAACTTGCTTGAGCCTTCAAATCACATAAAACAACATCAAAATTATGAATCACACCCCAATTCAAGCTTAATGAACTTTGAAACTTCAAACTTCTACTATCAATGCCGAAACCTACCAAATTACGTCCGATTGACCTCAAATTTTGCACACAAGTCATAATTGATATTACAGAACTACTCCAACTTCCGGAATTGGAATCCGACCCCGATATCAAAAAGTCCACTCCCGGTCAAACTCCTCAAAATCATCCAAATTCCAACTTTCGCCAAATGACCTATGGACCTCCAAATCCACATCCGTACGCGCTTCCAATACAAGAATCACCATACAGAGATATTCCCAAACTCGGAATCACAAACGGACATCGATAGCAATGAAATACCCCTCAACCCAAATTTTTGAAATTCTTCCAAAATGCCAACTTCCACAATAGGCGCTGAAACGTCCCCGGGTCATCCAAAACTTGATGTAGATATACGCCTAAGTCCAAAATATTCATATGAACCTGTTGGAACCTTGAAATCCCGATTCCGAGGTTGTTTACACAAAAGTCAAAGTTTGGTCAACTCTCCCAACTTAAAGCTTTCAAATTTAGAATTTTCTTTCCAAATCAACTCTGAACTTCCCGAAATTTAATTTTGACCACACATACAAGTCATAACACCTGAAATGAAGATACTCAATGCCTCGAACCGCGAAATGACGTGCTAGGGCTCAAAACGACTGGTCAGGTCATTACATTCTCTCCCACTTAAACTTGCGTTCGTCCTCGAACGTGCTAAGGATTGTTCCAGAGTTGTCCAAAATTACTGTTTAACACCTCATGGACCTAACCGTGCCACCACAACTTAGTTGAGCACATTAGCTTGAGCCAGACTGAAGATCCTTCATGCTAACTTAGCTAACAAGCTTAAGAACCAAATTCCAACATTCAGAATTCTCCACGATACCATATTCTAACACACGAACACCGTACAAATCACCATGCACTGTACTAAAACATGATTGTGCACTTCTGCTGAAATCACCTCATGCACCACATAAGTTGGTTGCCCATAATAACATCTTTCGACCCCAACATTTTTAAATTTCATGAATCTGTAACCCATAATACACCTCATAACACATATAAGCCCTTCTCTAATACTCGCAATACTGCCACGACGAAAGGGATGCATAGAAACTCATAAACACTTGCTGGATTAACAAATCATGGAGTTTCTCCTCCTAACAAGGACCATTACCTCATTCTGAACTGAATAGCGATATTTATTCTTTAATATACCTTATATAAATTTGATTGCATTGATTTCATCTCCAATAGTTTCGTCTCACCCAGTATAAGTAACACAGGCAATAAGCCACCTCAAACACTGACCAAAGTCTCGTATGATGCCAACAATGTGCCAATTGGCTATAAACTCGAATATGATACATAGGGAAAAGCGAACTCTGGAATGGAACTTCCAGTCCGCGTAACAAATAAAACGGTCAACCAGATGCTACGAACTCCCCTCAGTGAATGAAAAAAAATAAAATACACAAAAATAAATATATGGAATCGTTCCCAACATCTCATTGTTGCGGCGTGCAACCCAGTCCAAATATTATATACACGTGGCAACGTGCCACCCAATCCTCACATAACAATCGCGAAGAAAACACACATCAAGTCGCAACGCCTACACTTACGAAATATCTTAATATCGATCACAAGCATGTCAATGCATAATACAAATCCTGAGAAGTATAATAATATCACGCACTACGAAACTCAAGCACAATTAAGGTGCAACAAATAACCTTCATCTTGAGAGCCATCCTGCTCACATAATACCACCGTTGTGCGGGGCCTCAACACACTGTACAAATAATTAAGCCGTCTCATAGCCCACATGGCACAATAAAGTATTACATGAAATAGCTGGCGACGAAATTAACATCTCACGCCCGAATATTCTTCCATAAGGAATGTTATGCTGAATGAACATACCCAGACTGGTGTAGAGTACACCTCCACACTTGGACCCATCAACAGACCTCAAACCGATTCTGATTATACCATGTTTGGGTAAATAATCTCTCAAGGATCCACAATGACCCTTTTCCTATGACACGGAAGAACAACCGTCGAATTCGAAGCAAACTTTCACAATTCTCAACCAACTGAATAGAGCGCCCTTCAGGCATAATTTCTCAAATTAGTGATAGTACCAAACTCTCCATACTTGGTCTCAATCTCTGATCAATTAACTGACCACAGGTCATACTTATACAATCTTCCCGTGGAATACGCTCCCACGACCTTCCGCACCAGACCACAAGTCTGCACATTCATACCACCGGCCATACAAATGCTAAAAAGCGAATCAAGGATCTTGAAATAAATACACAAAGCCTCTTACACATGACACCGATCTCAGGTGGCGCTGAAGACAATACCAACTTACTTTAAACCTCTAAATCCTTTCCTGCTCGTCCGAGATTGTGACATTCTTGTCAAAACCAAACCACAACCTCGATCCTCAAATTTCAAATTCTCATGCCGTTCACTGCATCTAGCATGCCAATATGCGAGAGTACAAAATTTTTATCATAACTCCCAAACCACTAATAGATCAAACATCAAATAACAATCTTTTTGCTTACTCATTTCAAGAGAACCATTGCAATACGCGACTGGATTCTCATATCCGCAGAATAATACCAACCTCAAGTAGTGGTCTAAACCACTGTAACTCTTCCGGGATCCATCTACACATAACATGCCATAATACTTGAATTCCTCCAAATAAAATCAATTACGGGGGCCGTCAAGCCTCGCACGAACCGCCACAATTCACATGCATAACTCAATGCGCTGAAGGAACTGATCATTGCCACCATCATGCCAATTCAACCATTATTAGCTGACCCATCTTTTCCCAAATTATTCTTAACTTGCCTTAGAAATAATAATAGCTCCATTCATTACATCACAAATCCTACATCCGCACTCATCCCGAGTGACCTTATTTCACGAGACCACGTTGTCTCAAAACCCACAAATCGTCTCATACCCCTTCTTGTGCTTTTACATCTTCAACTGGTACACTCATTCTGATATTTCTTTTATTAATTCAAAGTTATTTTTCTTCCATTTCTCTAATGCTACACCATAACCTGAAGATAATGCAGAGTACTCCAAGCCCCATTTCATAATCTGCTGCAAAAGCTCGACACTCAACCATACTACAGACTCGAGATCCTTAGGCACCGCACTTTAACTTTTGAATCCACTAGGACCATTGTTGAGAGTCACCCATTCCGACCTAGTTCCGAATATAATCAACTCCAAGGCTTTGCTATAAACTGAACACTCTCTCAAAGAGGCACCCGGCCGAATCACCTTCTTTGTAACTCACCTTTATACAAAGCATAAATCCTGAGTCTTCTAAAAACTGAACATGAATCGATAAGCCCAAATATGGCACACATTCCCCAAATCATGTGCATCAAGTTACCACTGACATTTTCTTTCCTTAGTAAATGATCCACCAATAAACCGATAACCAGAAACCTCACAAATAGACAACCATGCAATCCAATTGTAGACGGTGGGGCTCTCCCACTTAGCTTTAAGATACCATCAGATAATATAGAGCCCACAACTATTCCTCCTCCTTATTTACCATGATCCCATGCCGTTAACCGCCAAATTCTCAAAATCCTTTTGTTAAGCTTTCCCCGAACATTCTGAACCATTAGCCACAATCACCTATTCGACCTCTTACCGGGTAATAAGTAAAATTCTTCGTAGAAGCTCTATCAACACCACGCAACCGCTAACCTGCTCACATGAGATATCCCACCTATGGAAATTCCATGCTGACATCCTCCAACAATGCTGCACCGAGTATTATTACCACAAAACCAATAAACCATCATGAGCCCGTGCTCGTTCACCAGCTGTACAAGTTCGTTCACTCCCTGTTTACCTCAACTAAAGGTGCGATGATACATCCCAACCCGAAGTCATGTTGCATTCCTCTTCATATCAGGGAAACTCAATTCTGTCACCTCCAATCTTCCCCCAATACAACAACCAACATTCCAAATTAAGTCTGTAGACCTAGTCACTATCAACCATGAATCCCAATCACTTCAAACTTTTTTCAAGCCGTGTAGTTATCCTACGACGTAACCTATATGCTACCTTGCCACTCTCCCACTTTGGTCAAACCATCTCCTTTAAGCAACTACTCGACTTCTATTTCTCACACTTGGCCTTCTAGGAACTTAACCGCCACGAGATACCTCCCACATGTCCTTCCTCGTCCTCCGCTGCCCAGTTGTTGCCTTAACTCAAAATCCGTCTGACAACGGCTTCTCGAGACATCAACACTAGGAACACTGATTTGATCCTGAACCACTGCACACCGCGATTTCTTACAACAGCTTACCCGACACCAATTCCTAACACCCCGCCGTAAAGGCGAGTAGAAGGAAACCATAACACCGGCGAACCTTAATGCATTTAACAAGGTGATGACACCACATCACAATTGAGAACTCTACCACGCTCGAAAATATCAAGCTTCATTACTCCATCAACCCCAAACCTGAACATTCATAGTACGATTACCTTTTCCTTGCTGGGAATAAAACTTGAGCCTCTGAATCATGTACTAAGAAAAACCTTCTTTCAAGTCGTTTACCGCCCTGACACATAGACAGGCATTCTACCATTTCATAAACAGTGTGCGATAACAATGCACGAATCGTCATAACAATCAATGCCAAATCTCAAAACCTTAGGTAGTACTGATACTGAACTGAAACGATAGAGCGGCCTTCCGCAAGGCGACGACAATAACCCAATTAATTACGCAAGGAGAAGCATCCTGTACTACATCTGTAGTTTCATTAAATTTCCTCGATCCCCAATTTATAACAAGCGCTTCACGTCACATAGGATTGAATAGGAAGGAAATGAAGGCATAAGCCTCAAAGGAATCAAATCGAACGATGAGGAATCAAAAAGGGAAGTATTCCTAACAGCCGTGTAGCCTCTCGAAGATAAGCACGGACGTCTCTGTACCGATCCGCAAGACTCTATACTAGACTCGCTCATGACTCGTGAGACCTAAGTGAACCAAGTGCTCTGATACCATTTTGTCACGACCCAAAAATCCATTAAAGGTCATGATAGCGCCGGACACCATTGTCAGGCAAGCCAACAATACATACTTAACTTAATTACTCATTTTAGTATTTTTGAAATCAAAATTTCTTTAATAAAATAATAAAGATAGAACTCATAGAGTAAGTGATAAATATTTTTAGCAACTAAATTTCTAAACAATTCATAACCATTCCCAAAATCCGGTGTTACAAGTGCATGAGCATTTACTAGAAAATTAAAAATAAAATACAACATCTGTCCAGAATACAAAATTAGATAGGAAAAATATAATAACTCTGAAGGAGACTCTGTTGGCTATAGATCATAATATAGAATGCAGCTCACCTAAGTCCCCGCATTTAACCACACACCTACAAGACCGCTAGACATATCTGTTCCTGCACAATAAAAATATGCAGCAAGTGTAGCATGAGTACGTAAACAACATGTACCCGGCAAGTATCAAGCCTAACCTCAAAGAGGTAGTGACGAGAGGTCGACTTTGACACTCACTAAGGGTCAATAACATTAATAATAATAAAATAACAATAGCAATATTTAAATCGACCTGATTCATAGAATTAACAGAAGTTTTTCTTCAACCAGCAGAAATAATTAAATTCCTTCAAATGTGACAATTTCCAATTTATTAATTAACTTTGTAAGGTGAAATAATATATCAAGTATCGTGTAATTATTATTATTAGGCACGCTTTCTGCCGAGGTTGTACGGTCTGATCCATAGTATCGTGCATACTGCCGAGGGATGTGCGGCATGATCCATAAATGCATCTATCCTGCCGAGACATTCGGCCCACTCCACAAGAAAGGAGGACATTTTTTATGTACCTCCGGAAGGAGTGTATATTTATATAAGATCAATTCGAGTGGATGAATAATTTTTTTTAACAATTAATTAATTTAAACAGAAAAATAAGCATATGATATTTTCATCTTTTAATATCTTTCCCTAACAATTCACAGTATATATCAAATAATTAAATTAAATAAAAGATATAATTTACACAAGTAATTCATTCTTTGAGTCCCAAACTACCCGGACTTTAGCTTTAATAGTAGCTGTGCACGGACTCTCGTCACCTCATGCATACGTTACCCCCTCAATTAGCAATAATTATTAATTCAATTACTTATGGGATAATTTTCCCCTCACGAGGTTAGACAAGAACTTACCTTGTCTCAAAGCCTACTTCCGATCACGATGTCGTGTAAAAATCCCAATTTGGTGCCGAAAATCTGAAACTATCCAAATGTTATACAAAATAATTAGTACATGCTCAATAATTCGAAATAAGGCTATTAAATCAATTACCCAACTCAAAATGGTAATATTCCTTAAATTCACCCCGGGCCCACGTGCCCGGATTTCGGAAATTTCCGGAGGGAATCGTTTCCCATAATCTCAATAACTTAAACCCCGCTTTAAAAACGTTCTGCCCAGTCCAAG